>NW_020884882.1:15479997-15634430 GCF_003945725.1 Corapipo altera | reverse complement strand
AAAAGGGTGGTCAGGCCTTGGCAGGGGCTGCCCAGGGAGGTTTGGAGTCCCCACTCCTGGAGGTGCCCAAGGAATGACTGGCCGTGGCACTCAGTGCTCTGGGCTGGGGGACAGGGTGGGTATCAGGCACAGGGTGAACCCATGGTCTTGGAAGTCTTTTCCAACTTCAGTGATCCTGGGATTCTGTGACAGCAGAGATAGTCAGGAGATCTGCCTTGGACACTCATCCCTGGCCTCCCTGGGTTTCCAGGCCCCCACAAAGCCCTGCAGAGTCTCCCCTTTGCTCCAGCTGCAGTGTGGGTGAGTTGGCTGGAGAATCCTCAGTGTCATGTTGTGTTGGTGCAGTCACTGTGGATCAGTGGCTGTGATGTTCTAAGGACATGAGTAGAGCAAGTTCAGTAAAGACACTATTTTTTTTATTAGATCAGCTGATACAGCTGAAAGAAAAGCAGACAAGGTCTTTATTTCCCATGGGTGACTCTTTTGGGATGTGAAAGAGAGCTCTCCTGTTTCCCAACAACAGGCTTCCAGAAGTTAGAGGTCCTGGATCTATGTGGGTTGGTAAAATAACTGAAAATCAAATAAAATGCATAACAGATGAGTGTGGAGGTGTGGAACAGCACCTTCACAAAGCCAGACTCACCTTCTCCCTCCCCACAATGTGATGTTCACATGCTCATAAACCTCCCACGTGTGCCACGCAGGAAACCTCCAGCTGCAAAATGAGCCACACACTTGGTGTGAGTAGCTTGGCAAGGTGCCAACAAACAAAAAAAATATCCTCTCCAGGCCTCAAGAGAAAGGCCTTGGATTTTTGTTACCAACTCCTGCTCACATGAGCAGAAAGATGAAACTGAGTTCTCAAACCTGGGGGTGTTTTCTTATTAATTAAAGTTATTGTGCTAAACAGCTTTTTACTGGCAGAGGGTTGGAAATTACACCTTGCACATTCAGGAGCTGTTTTTTACCAGCTGAGAGGCATTATTGCTCAGGAACAACCAGAAGATTTTATTCCTGCTTGTTGGAGTAGCTGTGATGAGCTGCAGTACCAAGAGCACACAAGTACTGTGCCTTGAGAAGCAGCAGAAAACCATCAATGCAGGACCTCCCCAGTTCGGCTGGAGAATCTGCAACCAGTTTGCTTTATAATTTTTTTCCCCTCTTAATTGTTTGAAATCTTTCCAAAAATAAAACAGATTTTTTTTTTTTAATTTTTGGGGGGCTTGGTTTATTAATCCACTTGCTACTTGCTGCTCTTCAATGAATATTTCCTACAAGCTAGCTTAGGTATCATCCTCTATGAGTATTCTTTTAGGCATTTGTTGTTCACCATTCAATATTGGAAGGGGTTGATTTGACACCTGTGCCAAATGGAGGCCTTCAAGAAGCCACAGACCACTCTTTTCTTGATGCCAACCACACAAAACCTTCCCAGTTTGAGATGTGGCTGTAGGGGGTCAGCAGGTGCTCTGAATACTAAGAGTACCTTGTGTTTACTATGAACCCAAAGGCAGCTATTTTGGAGCAAAAAAAGGGCTCCATTTTCTAAACATAGACCTGCATGAGGGCATCCTGTAAGAGAAAAAATCCCTGGGGTTTCGGAACCAATTTCTGGCACAGAATTGAGGGGCCAAGGCACCTTGCTGTGGGATCACCTCCCCCTGATCCCACTGGGATTTTCTGCCCTATTCACTGCCCTATTTTGAGAAGGGAACAGAGAGGATTCAAAAGAAAAACTGGATTTTCTTAAGAACCAGTGTTACTTTTCCTGGATCCTTAAAAGCATCAGAGTTAACTTTAGTGTCTGCATGGCTGTAAAAAGAACTGCAGGGATCAGATAAAAGGAGGACACTTGCTTTTAATTGTCCCTTCACCCTCTCCCCACCCAATTTTGCCCACAGCAATATTGCCCAGATGAGTGCTTTTTTTTCTTTATATGACTTTTTTCTCTGATACTGGATGACAGAAAATAGTATATTATAAATACAGTAATCTTTCCATTTTCCTGTTGAGCAAGAAAAACATGGAAGGAAGGCAAAATGTGCCAAATTAGCAGCTTGCTGACAGGACTCAAATGCAGGTTTGTGTGCCAGGTACCACATCCCTGGTTTTGTGCCTCCGTGGGGAAGGGGCACTGGAATAACTAGGGAATACTGCTGTGCAGAAAAGTAGGAAGCTGCCTGAGTATTAAATAAGAGGGAAATCAATGCAGTCCAAAGGTTGCCTCCAAGGAAACAAAACAACATTTATAAACACGTCCCTCTTGCTGCTTTCTTTTTGCTGCAAACTCTGCTGGTTTTGCTAAAGCATCTCCTAGAAGATGGATGGAGCCCCTGTGGGCTGCTGTGGCCAGAGCTCCTCCTTGGCCAGAGGTCATTGCCCCGTCATGTCCTGGCCAAAACACTTCTCTGTGCTCTCCAAACCCAATTTTGATCAATCTGAGCTGATCTGGCTGAAAAGGCAGGTGAGAAATGGGCTATTGGACCCCAGGGCTGGTGGCTTAGAGGAGGAGGTGGGTGGTGGGATGGGGAGGAGGGACCATGGAGGAGAACCCACATGCACAGAACATCTCCAGGCATCACACCCAACTCAGGAGTAGCACCAGGCTGGACAGGCTCCAGGTTAGCAGGGATAAAGTGGTCCCCACATGCCCCTCAGCCCCTTTCTCTCTCATCCCTTTTCCCTTTAGGCCCCTCCTCTCCAGTTCTGGGGCTGACTGGATGTTCTGAACACGTTTTAGGCTTCCTGGTTGCCACATCTGGGTCACAGGAATGGCTGCAAAGGTCATTCACCTGCCCGAGTTCATGGCCAGGGGTTTGATTCCCTGCAGGTTTTCCAGGGGGGAATGAAATGTGATGGCAACCAAGCAACCCCAAGTCAATTTATCTCTATCATTTCATTTTATTTGACTAGAGAACAGCCTAAATACAGATTCAAGGACTCTGAAATCTTTCTTTGTGGCTTGGCCTCAGAGCAAATTTACATTTTATTACATAGATCATATTTTTTTTCCTACATGTTGATGACCACAGACTGTGAAAGTGAGAGAATAATCCTGACAAAACAAACACATAGATCACTAAAGCTGCCTCAGTCCCACAGTTCAAAACAAACCCCTGTTCATATGCAGCTCACAGGTAACACAAATTTTCATAGGCATTTTTAATACAGTTGATATATCACCTAATTACATAATTACATGATGCTTTGTAATGGCTCAGTGATTTGGGGGAGATAAAAACTTCCCTGGCAAGCTCTGTGTGATCATAAGCTTTAAAAACTCCAGAAGGGACTGCCAGGTTCTATATATGTTTTTGTCAGCTTTTTAATTTGATATTTCCCCAAAATCATTAGACTGTAATGGGCTATAAAACAGGAAACACACTTCTTTTTTTTTTTTTAAATGCAAACATCTAAAATAGATTACCAAAATAAAAGTTAGTTAAATTTGATATAAAAGGCTAAATTCATCTTTTTGTCTGGATAAATAATTCCAGGACAGTAAAAGTGTTAGGACAAAACTGAGAAAATAAACTAAATAGAACAGTCAATCAGAAATTAAGGGATAATATTGTGGTACAAATTGGCATTTAATAATTTCAGTGCAGGATAAGTGCAATATAGAATGAGTTAGTTTTGTAAAGGTCATGTCATACCTTGTGACCTTCTTGCTAAACTCTTCAGTTGTGTGAATGACCACCCCAGGCCATCGACTGGGGAGCCCACAAGTGTCAGCAGAGAAAAATCTGTGCCATTCAAGGGTGGCCAAGTCTCTTCTGCAATTTGAACTGTACAATAATGTTGCTTTTTCCATGTCACACTGTCCTGTATCTCACCTCTGCTGGTTTACAGGCCTGAAGATGCCTGAAGATGAGCTTCCCTATCCTGTGAGTCTGCTGAGTAATCCACTCTTGAATGGCACAGAATCAATACTTTTCATAGGATCACAGAATGATGGAGTAGTTTGGGTTAGAATAAAACTTAAAGGTCATCTTGTTAACCCCTGCCATGGGCAGGGACACCTTCCACTAGCCCAGGTTGCTCCAAGCCCTGTCCAACCTGGCCTTGGACACTTCCAGGGATGGGGCAGCCACAGCTTCTCTGGGAAACCTGTGCCAGGGCCTCCCCACCCTCACAGGGAAGGATTCCCTTCCAGTATCCCATCTAACCCTGCCCTCTGCTAATGGAATAAACACAGGCTTGTGTTTCATGAGCCTACAAACAGGACTCATTCTCTTGTTGATGTGAGAGCACAGAAACAGGGTGAGGAGCAGCTCCCAGAATGAATCAGGAGTCGGGTCCCTGGGGCTGCAGCCAGCACTGCCCATGGTGTGCCCACCTTACCATCACAGTGTGACAAATGGGTGGGTAGATGTTGAACTGCCTGTGTGGGAGACAGTTGTTATCTGCTTTGACTGATAGGTTCATTAGCACTGAAATTAGTGGGTTAGTTTGGGATGGGAGAGGAGGATTCTGATTAAGGGATTGGTGCTATTGAGTTACATACTTTGTTAGATACTTGACTCCATAAAACCCTGAAATGACCCATTAAATTATACCTGATCCTAAAGGACTGAAGGTCCCTCTTGCTTCTGAGAGAAGCCAAAATCACCCTGGCTGCCAGCCTGGCAGGTGCCATGCAAGGTCCTTGGTCCCTTCTGTCACCTCTGTGATGGGGAACGAGCAGAGTTCCAGGAACCAGCTGCCCCACTGCTGTTGTGTGTTTGCCACTTAAACAGAGGTTTGGGAGAGTTCATATGGGATGTTTAACTGAAAACAGAAAGAATTAAAAACTGATATACTGCTGGGAAATACATTTCCAAACAAATGTGCCACCAAGAGAGTGCAAGGCCTGGCTCCTCAGCAGATATTAAAATAGTGCTACTTTTGTGACAAGCCAAGGCAAACCTGTTCAGTGGAGCAGACACAGGCTCGTTAGTGCCTGGGAGCTTAATTTGCTGAGGGATGTGCTGCAGAGCCTTCACCCAGTGCACCCACACCCTCCCCAGCTCGGGAAGCACATCCTGGAGAAAGGGGCTGGATTGGAGGATCCTCTGGGCATGAGGACTCTTCTCATCACAGACACCACAGCCTCCAGGACACCCTGAGCCTTGTCTCTGAGCCTTGCTAGCACTACACCTGCTAGAGAATTAAAGTGAGCTCTTGGGAGGAGTTAGATACTACTTTGTCACCCAGATCAATTTCTGGGTGTACTACAAACATGAGGCAGAAACTATGATTATTTCTCCAGATATTAAAGTATTTCTGGGTTCATTTAACAGGTCTGTAACAGCGTCTGATAAATTGAGTTGCCTTTTGTGCAGCTGCAGCATCCTCATGTCTCCTCCAGAAAGCTGAATTTTACTGACAAGTGCATGTCACACTTCCATATCTCACATTGATTCTCCATTAATCTGCATTTCCTTTCACACTTTAGAGGGAAGTAATGCAGAGCTACATGGTGTCCTGATTAACACCTGAGTGCAGAAGCATTTGTGGCGTGCTTGATTATTAATAGAACAAGTGGAGTTAATTGCACTGGTCGAATCGTCCCTGTCACTGATTAATGACTAAGTGCACTCCTTGTGTTTTCAAGATGGAAATAGAAAAGCACAGGGATTCATGTACTATCTGAAAGGGACTTTTTTATTTTTTGTGATAAAGACAACTGTTTGGAGAGAGAACATTTGATGTCTTATTATAGACTGTAAACATATACCATCTAAAATTAAACAATTTTAGTCTTGGCTTTTGTTGCAGTCGGAGCGATGTGTGACTGATGCAGCTCAGTGTGATACAAAGTGCTTTCTGAAAGATTTAATACAGTGCTTCTCCTATGCCTGAATTTAATCAAACTGCATTTTAAACAATGCCTTGCCAGTCATGCAAATCACTGGAAAATGTAGGAATGAAAGTATTCTATGTGAGGCATTTATGCTACAGCAGCCTCTCACAGAGCCTCCCTCCTCGATAGTTCAGTATATGTTAATACCATCAGCTCTCTTTGAATTTTAAAGCTCAGGGAAAAAAAAAAAAGAGATGGGTAAGTTCCCCACAGCACTGCTGCTATTTTAAATTGTCTTCTTTTGCATTTTCAACAATTGCCCTCACTATTCAATGGTCTTTGTGCAGCCCTGCCAGAGTTAAGTACTCGCATTTTGGAAGGTGCAAAAGAAATCAAACCAGCAATAGCAAAAAGCTGAGTAAAGAGCACATCAGCCTCTGATATGGGGCACCAGGGCTATGGAAAAAACACTGGCTGACAAATAACTTGATTCATAATGGGAAATAACTGAATGAAGGAAAATGCAGGCCAAAGCTGAGGCAATTGCACTGAAGCCACAGAAATACCCAAAAAGGAAAGATGCCATTGACACAGGGCACAAAATCCACATAATTCTGGAGTCAGTGTGTATTGAGGGAAGAAAATACAACTTCAGTGGTGTTTTTGCTGAATTTGATGGAAACATTTCAACAGATGGACAAGGAACCACAGCCTTGAGCAGCAATATCTACATTTTCAGCGATGATTCTAAGTCTGCTGAGGAGCCACTGAAATGCTTTAGGATTTGCCTCCCTTCATCCTCTTCAATTCATTGAATTATCCCTCCAGCACTGGAGGTCTTGGCTGCCTGATATCTGCTGGGGAATCATCTCACCCATCAGCTGCCCACGGTCTCCAAAAACAAGCCATAACCTCTTAGAGGCAAGTTCTATTGGGAATATTCCTAATTTCCCACTGCTGAGGAGCTGCTCATGCAGTGCTGGATCCTCACAGCTGCCATTCCTTTGGGAATCCAGTACGACTTTTGGCACAGCTCTGGGCAGGAGGGTACAGAGGAAGGTCCCATCTTTAGGGCACACTGTGGTTCTCCTCCCTGAGGAGGGATTTGGGCTGGCAGAGGTTTTCTCCTGGTTTAGCAGCAAATGGTTCTTACGATGGTACATGGTGGGATTGTTGGGGTGTCACGTGCAGAGCCAGGAGTTTGAATCCACATCCCTTCCAACTCAGGATGTTCTATGATTTTATGAAACTCTTTTCCTCCCTTCTATACATTATGTTGCCAGGTGAGTGGGGAGAATAAATCTGTTTTTCTGGCTGGCTCCTAGCTACCTCTGTGTACATTCTTTAAGTGAAAAACTCAATTCTCAGAGGCTGTTGAAGTTCCTATACCAAAACCTGCTCTTGGGCCTATTGAGTGGTCCCAAACATAAATTCCCAGGCACAACAGTGCACAGCAATTGCTATTTTTCAGACTGAAACCTAGACCTCCCTTTTCTCCCCCAAGGGATGCCCTTTGTGCATTTCTGTGGCACCTCCACGACTGTGGTGCCTCAGCAGTGTGCGGTGTTATGGGAGAAAAAACTCCAAATAAATGTCAAAAGCTCAGCAGAGAGTGACTCAGAGCAGGAGAGTTGGAGGAAGTGGGTGGAGAATTACCAAGTTTCCACACATTTATCAGGCTTAGTCATAATCCTGCTGCTGAGAAGCTAAACCATGACAAAGCCTGGAGGGAAGGTGGGGGTGTGAAGTGGCACTGCAGGTGCCTCAGCAAACTGAGGAAAACCAGAGCTGGTGGCACCTCTGGAGTGCAGGTGCAGGTGGGAGCAGAACAGAGTTCTGAATGTCTCTGCTGGATTAAGGTTAATCTGGACATGGATCAACCCAATTAGGGACAGGGACCCACTTCAAACTTCACCTGAGGGCAGGGAGACACCAGTGGTTTGGCTTGGGATCACACCAGCAGTGCTTCACTTTGGTCTCAGCAGCAACTGGATGAATGTTGGCTTCCACAAACATCTAATTCTTATAAAAACTGCATTTCACATCGAAGAAAAATTCCATTCTGCCAAAAAAAAAGAAAACTTTTGGGATAAATTTCTCAGCATATTGGTTGGTCCTTATTACTTGTTTTATATCCTTGGCTACTTCTTTTCACTGAAAAAGAGAGCTACAGGTTTCTGAATGTTTTTTTGTCATTAGTTGTAGAAAGAGCTTGCAGTGGAGACTCAAAGCAGATTTATTTATGTTTATATTTTCATTTTTACACCTCTGTAGCCATAGCTGTGACCTTCCTGCATAGTTCATAGAATGGTTTGGGTTGGAAGGGACTTTTAAGATCATCCAGTTCCAATCCCCTGCCACGGGAAGGGACACCTTCCACCTTCCACTAGAAAGTTCAGTCAGAACTGGAACTAGAATTCAACAATTTATCTCATTTTCATCTAACTGATGACAGAATACATCCTGCAATACAAAAAAACCCCGAGAGCCATCAAGTTACCACAAAAAGACAGCAAGCCCCAGTTTACCTTTTCTTGGCCATCTGCCACCCCTGGGCTGGGGGTCACTAATGATCTGTCCCACAATTAACACAGCTAATGAAGAGTCCCAAAGGAGCCTCATTTGCCAGCCACCAGTAGCCACCAATTGAAAATTAGTGTCCTGGAGCTGTTTGGTGCCACACCTGACACCTCAGCAGATGGAAGGGGAACAGGATGGGAGAGGTGCTGGTTCCTGAAGAAGATGCCATGCAGGGATAATAAGGATCTAGAGATGAACCCCCCTTTTTGCCAGGCCCAGGGGTGTGACTGCCCTGTGCAGGTGACACATCACAGACCCACTGCTGTCTCTCCTGCCCACAGTGAAACCCAGAGATGTTCTGGCTTTTCTGCTGACGCTGAAATTTCCATTTCCATCCCTTCAGCAAAGAGGAGAAGGGTGCAGAATACTAATGTAGCTCGTGGAGTCCAGGATCAGGGCATCTCAAATCCTGCAGCTTCCTCTGATGGATTCTGAGGGCTGAAGGGGCTGTTTTGGTTACCGAGTTTTGCTTTGTGAGCAGCACAAGTTGGCAGAACTGCACCCAGCAGTTCTTTCATCAAGCCAGTAAATTCAATTTGAGCTACAGCATCACAGGACAATTTGGGAAATCAGCCCATGTATCAGTCAGGAATTCCAGATGGAGTTTTGAAGTCTGTGTTACAATGACCTGGATCTTTACATGTCCAACCTCACACTGGCACTGGATCCAGCTGGGGAACAGCCCACACGTGTCTACCTGGGAATGAGTCAGTTTTTAAAGACATTGTGTGGAACAGACTTAATTTGGGGAGAACAAAAGAAGAAGGGAATTGTCGATATTGCTGCTTTTCTCTGAGCTCTCTGCAGGGTTCTGAGAGCTGAGAGAGCCTAATTTCACCATATCCATGCAAAGAGATCAGTGATTAGTGCCATGCCTTCAATTCAGGAAGCCTGCAAAACTCAGAAAAGATGCTCAGAAAGAAAGGGAAGCTTAAGCAGGAAATAAAACTGGTGGGTTCTGGTTTTATGAAGAAGATGTCTCCTTCAGTGTTGGGATCAGACAAAACAGAGAAGTTTTTTGTAACTCTGGGAAAAGGAGTGTTTGTATCTCTGTTTATGAACCTCTAAGGCTTCTCTTCAATTACTCAAATACATTAGTGAAGGCAGACAAAAAAATCAGTGGCAAATTCAGTCTCCATGAAATGCTTTTTAATTCCTGAGTCTCTCTCCCTGCATTCAAACACAGACAGCTGCAGCTCCGGGCTGAAAGCATTCCCTGCTTTTGAAATTCATGGAAATTGCTGAGAAATTCATGGGAACTGCTCCCTCCTGTGGAGCAGCTGCTGAGCAGGAGTTGTTCCCACCTCCTGGGATTGCAGCCACCACCCAGGGACCTCAGGCATCACCTCTGTGCCATGGTCAAGGTGCCAGGGCGCCGTGGGTGGGGATGAAACTCCAGCTGGGAAGGGCTATCGTGTCCTGGTGGAGAGCTCAACACAGCAACACCCAAGAGCAGGCAGATGGGAAAGGAAAAAAAAGGAAAATGCCCTTTGCTGTGTGGCAGCAAAATGATTAATTCCTCTGCAAGAATTGAGCAAAACTATTGTTTTTGCCAAATCCAGGTGGGAATGGATGGGGCAACTTCCATCTCTCGGAGCCAGGGGCTGTGCAGACCTTGTAGTGAATTTTAAGGTTGGTTTTGCCTTGTGAAAGGCTGGCTATAAATTGCTGTAAAATGAAAATATCAGATTTCACAGCACAGCTTGGTGTCATTGTTCATTGTGGGGAAGTCAGAGGGCTGACACTTCAGGAACAGGTGGATTGAACGTGTCCAAAGGCCCAGTCCCACACACTCCCCAGTGGCAGTGCTCTCTTGCCCTCCTATATAGTCCAGTGACTCCCTGTGCCATCTCTGGTTGTGTTCATGGTGCTTTAGGAATCATTAAAATACCCTGATGAAGGAACAAATCTTAAAATCCAGAGTGTTCCCAGAGCTCTCCCTCGATGAAGGGGTTGCTCAGCAAAACAGGACCACGGGAGATGTTGCATCACAGCATCCTCCACTTGTTCAGTCCCAGTTTATTCCTGAATTCCCAGTTCAGGATGCTGGGACAGCCACATCCTGCAGTGACTCAGCCCAGGTTCTGTCCCTGTAGCACAGCCCTGGTTCATCTCTTCCCCAACTGCTGCTTTATTAGCACCCTACAACTCCTTCTCCTCACATCAGGGAACATCCTCTGAGCTGTCTGGCCTGTATTTAGGATTTTATTATGTGTTTCCCAGCTTGAGGGAGCTGGGAATCTGCCACTGGTTGAGCAGCCTGGCAGGGAAAGCCACAGTGAGCAGTTCAGCTGCTGAGGAGCCACGAAATACAGATGTGCAAAGGTCACCTTCAACCTCAACAGCCCATCCTGCCTCACCACGTTTCAGACTGTCCCTGGGACCAGATGAGACCGCCTTGGGAGTGTAAATATGTTTCAGAGAGGCTACCAAATATCACTGGACACATGGAAGTTGTCTGATCACATTAAACACATCATTATTAGAGTCAACCTGCTGTTGAGTCTCTTCTAAACAGGTTCTTTCCACCTTCTCATGAGCAACAGGTCCTGCTTGAGCAGGTTCAAGTGTAAACTTGGCAAGCTGAAAGGAAAAACAGTGACTTGAAGCAAAAAGTATTGTGATTTTTAATTCATTTTCCAATTATTCTTTTCACTTCCCCTCGTCTTTCTCCCTCTTCCCTGAGCAGCAGTTAATCAGCACCTTTGAGCATTCATTTCCTCCATTCCAGAAACTCTATGGAAAGGCAGAAGCACACGGGGAGAAAAATAATAAAAAGTAAAATATATGATATTGGCATCCCTGTGCCCAGCAGCACAATTTATAATGTATTCCTGCTCTTGTCAAACACAAAATTCAAATTTAGAAGGATGTGCAAGAGGCAGAATAGATGAGAACTTAATAAAAATATCTTCTCAGAAGCAATGAAGAGACCATCATGTCAATGCCCCACAATCCAATAAAAGAGTCTGGGCAGAGTTAAAAGGCAGCAAAGCGATTTTCTGTGCAGAATATCATGGTGGAAGAAATGGGGGGAAACAAATCTGAGTGTAGATTCCTGGGTTTGTACTGGAACTCTGACAGACCTGTGGAACAGGCTGTGAGAGAAGAGGCAGGGTTGGAAAAAAGCTTGAATGCTGACTGGGGAGGATTTTGATGATTTTGATGCTCATGAAATGAAATGGAATGATTTGGGGAAAGCTGTGTGTTCCTGGGAAAAGTCAAGAGCTCTCTCAGTGCTCAAAGTGCCAGAAAAATGCCAGAAAGAGGTGAGTTTTTATCAGTGCTGAAAGGAATCAAGGCTCAGCTCCCAGACTATCAGAAGGAAGAGGCGGGTTACCTCTTGTATCAGCTGTGAAATTTTGAGGTGAAATGGATGAAAAAAAACAGGTGAATGAGGAGGTTTCTGTAATTTGAAATGGAATATTTCTTAAAGTGGTTTTTCTCCCCACTCCTGGAAGATCCACGTTCCTGCTACTCATTTCCCCCAGCTAAAGGAATTCTTTCTCTTTGGGGTTTTGAGTGAAATGATACAAAGCCACAAGTAGAGTCCTTTGGGGTATTCCATCTGCTCTCCTGAAGGAAGAACATGGACATTCAGAAATGTCTGCAAAGCAGAGAACAGTCAGTGCAAAAGGATATTCCTCCTAAAGGTGTCTAAAGCCATTGAATCCCAGGATCACTGAGGTTGGAAAACCCTCTCAGCCCCTGGAGTCCACCCTGTGCCCAATCCCAACCTTGTCCCCCAGCCCAGAGCACTGAGTGCCACGGCCAGTCCTTCCTGGGATGTGAAATGCTTGAAGATGATGTTCTGGCCAGGAGCTCCTTTAAAAATTACCAGCCTGAAAGGAGAAACTTCAAACATTAATTAAGAACAAAATGTAGGTGGTCAAATATATAAATTTGCTAAAGAAATAACTATCCTGAGGATTGGAAAGCAGCTGGTTGACCTCGTTATTAAAAAAAATAAAAATAAAAATCAAGGTGTATGCTAAGAAAAAAGATCAGAAAACTTAAAATCATTTTATAGAGAAAGGTTGCCAAAAGTTATTTGAAGATCACAGAGGAAAAAAAAATAAAAAAACAGAGGGAAGTCTACAGAATTAAATACAGTCAACAAGATTTCAGCAAAGAAAGGTCAGGCTTCAGTAGGTTTTGCAAATTCTTCAAAAGCATGAATTGCCCTGGGGGTTGCAAGGACCAAATGTTCAGGTTTTCATAAAGACATTACCAAAGGCTCATCCTGGGAGTTTGTGTCTAAAGTGTGAAACCAAAGTCAGGAAAATTTGAAGCAGATGCCATTTTCCAGGGCTCTGCTCTTAACTGGGGGGAGAAGCAGCGAGTGCCTTCAGCAGAGTGACAAATGGCCAGGGACAGGGAGGAGGAGCTGAACCTTCCAAAATCCAAACAGATACAGCAGCAAACAAATATCTGAGCTGTTTATGTGATGTGTTGTTCTAGACCTCAAAAAAATCAGTGAATTCCATTTTAAATGCATTTGATTTACCACAAATTTGAGACACTTGTGGATTCTGATGGGTCAGAACGTGCACAGTCCTCTTTATTTATCATATATGACCTCAGAGCTGGATGGAAACAACGGTGATTTAATCATGTTCTTTTTCATACTGGATTGTGGCAAACCCAAATTCTAATTAAATAATGGCCTAGAATCAAACTGGGATTGTGTCAAGCCCATGGTCATCTGGAATTTTAAGTTTTCTTTACTCATCTGGTCTTTACAAAATTCAAATCGCAAAGGCAATTTCAGATTAAAATTCAAGTTGAAAAATGAAACATTTTACTCAAAGTGAGGAGTGGGATGTCTCAAAACCAATTTTTTTTTTCCTGGAACAGGGAGGTTTTTCCACGCTTGGTTGTTTTTCTTTTTTTATTATTATTATTTTTTCATGTCCCACGCAGGTTTTTGATGAATTGGCACTTCTATTTTTGAAAAAAAGTGTTGGCGAGTTCTCAATCTGTTCCATACCAAAAATCCTGAAAGCCTCAGGATGTGGCTGGCAGTCCTGGATGTGTTATTAGATCCTGAGATTTCTGACATATGTGAAAATCCTCAGTGGAGAGGAGAACATTTGATCAACTGCAGAAGGAATGAATCCAACAGAAAGCAGAACAGTGGATGCTCAGCTCTGGGGTGGAAACAGGTCCCTCACCAAGGAATTCAGGGAATTCAGGGAATGATGATGTGCCTGGCACAGGGGGTGAATTGCTGTAAGGGACAGCAAAAAGCCTTCTGAATGCAAAACTGTGCTTTTAAATACTGAAATTCCCACAATAAGAGACAATTTCAGATGCTGCTGCTGCTCCTTGAACAAGGACTAAAGAATGTTTATCATAATACAACAGACCCTTGAAAAAAGCAAAAATTCATCTGTATCTAAAAAAAGATTCCTATTCATGTTTCAAATATTTCCAGTACTAGTATTTTTCTTGGTAGAGAGAATTGCAGAAAATATTTTGAAAATCATTTTCAAGGCTCTCTCACAGTTTGGGAAGCATCAGTTCCAAAGATCCCAGAGGGTGACCTCTTAGCCTGGTTTTTTTTTTTTTTTTTTTTTTAAGAGAAATAAAATAAAGTCAAGCTTGCAGAAATAAAACTTGCCAGGGAAGTCTCTGAGAAGCAGGAACTGGTCAGAAATGCAGGTGGATAAATGCAATGGAGCAGTCCAAGAATATTTCTGCTCCTTTTTAACCTGAGCTCCTTTGTGCCCAGCTCAGGCTCCGTGCTTTTCCCTCTTTGATGGATACAACCACAAGGAAGCAGAGTGGAACTTATTTTTGGAGCTCAAATTTAAGCCCTTGAATATGAATGGGTGTATCATGTCCCATCTGCTTCAAGGAAAACTGGGAATGTCTGGGCAGACAGTGCAGATGGAAGGATGCAGCTTTTGCTGTTGGATGCTGAGCTCCTTTTCATCCATGGCAGGAGGAAATCTAGGGAATGGGAAGGCAGTAGGAATGGGGATGCCCACAGCCCTTGGTTTCTGAGAGCTCATAAGCTACTAAATGATCTGCACAGCACTGACAGTTTTTCCCAGGCTGCCAAGCTCATCCCAGTGTGCAGGGCAGGATTTCCTGGGGACATTGGTCTCCCAGTAGATGTTACACATAGGCCTTTAGGGCTCCAGAAAGGTCCTTTGGACTTTTTTGCTGTTCTGGCCCTGCTTCTTGGAGCTCAAAAACTCACTTGGGAGTGAAGCCAAACCCCCACCTTTGGTTGGTCTGGGGGGCTCAGTGGATGCCACAGCCCTGACCCCCCTATGGATCCTTCCTTCTCCATGAGAATTCCAACCCCAAAGACCATCCCCAAGGGCTTTTCACACCTTTTCACAGCTGTTGGCAGCCGTTGGCTGTCTCTGGGTGGCACACACATGTCTAGGGGACGAGGCAGCAGCAGGGCAGCTCCCTCAGCAGGGTCTGGCTCCACACGGGATACACGGGATCATCACCTGGGTTGTCCTCTCCCAGGGCTCCATCCCAGCTGGACACAGCAGAAATCATTGTAGAGAACACATTTCTACTTCCAAACCCCCTGCAGACACAGAGTTTTGTTCTCTCCAAAAGACCCACAGACCCTTCTTTCCCCATCTCTGTCCCTCCTGCTCAGCCGGCGCAGACGCTTTCTCCGTGTTGTCCTAGAGATGACTGGGAGCAGATGGAGGAGGGCATGGAGTCGCCCTCATTTTCCATCTGCCACCATCTACTTTTAGCTCCACCACTCCCTGGAAGGGTTTTAAGCCTCCTGGCTGGCTCTGTCTGCTCCAGCACGGCCGTACCCGCGGTGCCTCACGCGCCTCACGCCGCACAGCTCCGAAATTCCCGGGTCTTCTTGGATATTTTGTGTTAAAATAAAAGCACAGGATGGATTGGAGGCTGCTGCATGTGCTGTATTCATGCAGCACATAAAAAGTTATAGGAAGTCTTGCTAGTTTTCTAAAATACCTTTGAATACATGCGACTACGGTGCAATAGAACCCAAAATCTTCTCAAGGGGAGATTCTAGAAAGGCACCTTTTCTTTTTGTCTGCCACAAATGCAGACCTACTGTGTTAGAGCAAGAAGCAAATACAGACAATACAGACACTTGGATTTCTGGATGAATATATACAAATATCCTCATCAAGTCAAAATTTGTAATATCATGGTGGGACCTATAACCCGCATTTACTAAACCAGGGCGGTCTTGAAATGCCTCCTTTTATTTCACTGTTGTAACCCAGTGAAACATTTATTTATGCTGGTGGGAGTGCATTCATTTGAGCAGACTCTCAATGACTACACATGCAAAATTATTGTTTATTTACTCCTTTGTAACTGATTTACCCATTTATAAACTCATTTGGAAAAAAAATCTGTATATTTCTTTTGGGTTTTACCAGCTGAGGACTGATCCTTATTTAGGGTAAATAATGGTAAACACATATAAGCTTATTTTTTCATGTATTTTTCTTTGGTTCCATGGAAACCTAGACTATGAGGAGAGTGAACATAAGAGAACATGAGAGAGAACAAAGCAGGAACAATCCCAGTGATACTTAATTCTGAAGTTATCTACAATTCAGGACCTTGGGAGTGAGAAACAAAGCAGGAACATGTAAACATGTAAAAACCATTTGAAATTACCTCAGCAGCACCAAAAAGCTCGAGCTGTAACTACTGGGATATTTATGAACAGGACTGTGACTGTTGTCCCTGTTGTCATCAATTATTTGGGGTTAGGAACAGGTTGAAAATTCCACTTTTTAAATTGGAATTAACACAATGTTTGACATATGTGGTGCCTGCATAGTATTTATATACAAAGTTAATGTTATATATACAACTAATGTTATATATACAACTCATATATGCAGCTAATTAACAGGCACAATTCTTCAAAGAAATGTATAGAAGGACTGAAACCTCATTCTGCTTGGATGAAAGTAGAGAAAATCACACACTGAGGGTCTTTTCCCAGTGTAATAATTGCTCCAGATGTAGACAATACACAAAAAGCAGGATATTTATGAAGCCTGGACCCAAAGTTTGATTTGTATTTAAGCATCTTCCTCAAAAAACATCTTTCTGATAAAATTTCAGGTCAGGGATCATTTTCAGGTGAAACTATTAATATTGTTTCCTTCTTTTCTTCCTTCCTTCTTTCCTTCTTTCCTTCTTTCCTTCTTTCCTTCCTTCCTTCCTTCCTTCCTTCCGTATCTCTGAATATCAAAATAATTTCAGTCTGTGCATCATTAATAGACCTTAAACTGGAGTTTAAGTTAGATTCTTAAGTTAGGTGAACTGGAGTTTAGCTCAGATTCTTTTTAAGTATCACTGTTCTCATTTAAAAAAAAAAAAGAAAAGAAAAAAAATAAGAAAAAAAAATAAAAAATTAAAAGCCAATTTATTTTGATGTCTCCCAACCTGAGAGCAGCCAGTGCATGTGCACAGATTGAAGTGGCCATTTGCAGGCTTTCACATTTTCCATCATTTCATAAAGACCACGATTCATTCCTGCCCCTGATACACGTATTTGTCACTCAGTCTTTCCTGCTACAAAACAAGGGAAGTAGCATCTCGAGCTGGGCAGTGGCAGCACAAAGAATCCACGAATTCTGCCCAAGGGAGGCTCCCCCTCCTCTTCCAGGGTGACCCTTTGGCCACTTTGTCACCTCCCCAATCTCAGGAGCTTCACACGGACGTGGTTGTGCAGAAACTATTGGTGTGTCCCTGCACATTCCCCAGCTCAGGCACCTTTTGTCAGCTCTGATAAAACCCTCTCTTTTCTCCAGGCTTGTGATTAATTTAGAAACAATGTGTGAGGCTGAAAGAAGGAGAAGGGAAAAAAAAAAATAAAGGAAAACAGGTTTTTGACTTCGAGAACGTCAAAGTGTGAAATTGGGCTCTTGGCTAAAATAGGACGTAAAATTTAAAATCTTCAGAAAGATGAGTGGTGTTTTAGTCATTTAGTCCAAAGAGAGCCACCAGAGACAGGTGGGATAGAAAATATTCCTCTTTGTTGGATAAAGCAAAAAGGATAACAACTGTTTTTCAAAAGGGCTCTTTTCCCCCATTAAAATATTAGTTCAGTTTTAATGTCATGAATTACAAAATGTGGTTTCTTTGTCCTAATGACTGCTAAGATTGCAGATTTCAGTGACATTTCCAGAGCAATTCAAATTTTTAATCTAATATCTCTTTCTTAGTCTGAGTTCAAGAGAGCACTGAAAATTGGAAAACAACAGACTGAACATTTCAAACTGATGATGTTGGATCTCATTAACCACACATCTGTCTATGACACCTCTCCAAAATGTTTTTATTAAGAGGAAAAATGAGATTTGAAAATAAGTCTTCATCCTTGGGTTTTAAATTTGATCACTCATAATTTTTTACAACTGGGTTTCTTACCCTTAAAAATCCTTTCTGCAGATTAAACAGTTCAGGTTTCTCATGACATGTGGGAGCAAACATCAAAATTTCATGTTCATATTATAGGGAACCTGGTTTAAAGTCTCTATTTCCTGTTTTGTTTGGTACAACTATGACACCCTGGACATAGCATATAACCCATCCTGAAATATTCCAGGAGAATTTGCAGCTACTCCATGGGTGGAAAGAACTCCAGGAAGAAACAACCTAAAACAGATTCCTAACATAGTGAAGCCAATTAGATCCTTTCCCTATGGATCTCTGAGTTTTTGGCCAGCATCTGCTTCTCATCTCTATGGTAGAACTTTCCCTCAGCCATTGATGATGGAGCTTGGTCAGATATCTTTTGAGATTTGGAAGCTTTACACCCATTTTCCTTTTCCTTATGCTCAAGCTGTGTGAGAAATGTAACAAAGATCCAAGGTCTCCTCAAAGTGTCTCAGTTTTTATGACAAATCCCTCAGTTGTTTCATGGAGTTGGTGAATGATGGTTAATGAAAGGTGAGTTATGGTTGAATTAATTTAATTTTGAAGGAGCCTGAGGATTTTTTTAATAAGAACAATACACCTTTCAAAGAGCTGGTTTAACAGAATTAGGCCTACAGGTTTCACAACAGAAAATTCAGGAGGGGTGGGTTTGTTCAGCCTGGAGAAGAGAAGCTTTGAGGTGATTTAATTACAACCTTCCAGTAACTGAAGGGACTCTGCAAGAAAGATGGAGAGAGACTGCTTACAAGGGTGTGAAGGGACAGGACAAGGGGAATGGTTTCAAACTGACAGAGAATAGAGTTGGATTGGATATTGAGAGGGAATTCTTCCCTGGTAGGGGGGTGAGGCCCTGGCACAGGTTGCCCAGAGAAGCTGTGGCTGCCCCATCCCTGGGAGTGTCCAAAACCAGGTTGGATGGGGCTTGGAGCAACCTGGGCTAGTGAAAGGTGTCCCTGCCCAGGGCGGAGGGTGGGATGGATGATCTTTAAGGTCTCTTCCAACCCAAACCATTCTATCATTCTATGATTCTGTGCTGATGAAACCTGAGGTGGCACATCCAGAGTGGGAACACCCCCAGCACTTCAGGACAGCCTGGGGCAGGGCTGTACATGAATGTCCACTGGAGAATCCAGGATAAAGACAAATAATCCTGAAGGCTGGAGCAAATGGTGCCAGATGATGACTGCTGGATGTCCTGGGAAGTGAAGAGGAACTGAGCTCTGTGAGATGATGGTTTTTAATGCACACAAGAGACGTGATGAGGTGGTGGTTGGGTGGGGGGCAGATGAAGAAGAATGGTTCCAGGGAGCTGCTGCTGACTGGGAGTGAGGAGATCCAGCCTGAGCAGTGTCAGGGAACTGCTGCTTAGTGCAGATTTGGGGAATGAAGATGAACAATGTCAGAGGAAAAACTGCAAAGGAAATGTAAGTCAAACAAAGATATATAATAGCAAAGGATTATTACAGAGACTATACAGGGAATGAAGACAAATAAAGTCAACCACTTGCTGAGCAGATATTAGACAAACAAAACTGAATATAGCGAGATAAGAAAGATCTACAGCACAAACAATGTCTACAAAAGATTCCTTTAAATTAGTTAAAGAAAAGAACAACTGGTTTCTCCCTACAAACAGATCTTTCTTTCCTTCCCCTCCTATTTCCTGCACAGATTTCCACTCCTCTCCTAAATCTACTGGTTTTTACAATTTTCCTTCTCACTCTCTCAGTTGCCCTCAGATATTTACATATTGTAATATTTGGCCAAGAAAAGACCCATAATTTGGGACTAGTTCCTTTTGCCTCTATAGTGGCATCACTCTGTAAAAGTCATGATGCGACAAAACCAGAATGATGTGACTGAGAATGAGATTTGGCACAATTTGCTTTGGACAGAAGTAGTGAACAACAGAAAATACAGAAGGAACAAGAAATGCCAAATAATTATATCAGCTGAGAGGAAAAAAGAGAGAAACTAATTACTCTAATTACAGAAGACTCCAAAAGAACAAACTGGAATCACATCTAGATTAATCTGTCCCACATATACAACATTTTCTCTTGGGTTTACAGTCAATAAGAAATATTAGGTCCCAGGTTTTAGGGTTTAGAACTGGGTTTGAATGAATTTAAGCTAAACAGCCCAGGTAGGGGAGACAGAACACATGGTTCTACTGCGTGTTTTAAATTAAAATGAGCCCAGAAATAGCAGGATTAATCATGGCTAGGCCAGAGGAAATGGCTGCTGTGCCAATGTCAGGGTTTGTCAACAACACAAGGTCAGCACAGGAAATGGTTCAATTATATATAATCATCTGCTGTATATTGCCCTCTGAAGTGCTGCAGCCCAAAAGAGGACTATAAATGACATACAAACCAAGTGAGAGTTCTCATTGGCTACCTAAACAGGTGGCTTTTGGTTCTCCATGGCAATTTGGGTCATCTGTTATTAAGGAAGAGCTCTCAGTTATGTGGTGGGCCAAGTGCAAGGCTTCATTTAGAGCCCTGGGGACAGAAGAGCTTATTAGCAGCATCTAATCTGACTTTTACTTGAACAAGGGCAAACACTTCCCCCTGAAGAGGGAACTCGCTTATCCTGGTTTAGATCATCCTCATCCTCATGTTTCATTCTGGTTTTAAGCCATGACTGTTTGTGGAAGGAAACTGGGAAGCAACAAAGAGGGGCCATGAGGGGGGAACACTGGGAAGGAAGGATAATAGAATGTGGGATCCAGGTGAGGTCAAAACTAGAGGAGCCAACTTTTACCTTAATAATACAAACTTGTTGAGATAATCAATAGGAGCTCCAGAGCTTTTCTTGCAACTGGACCTCTGAGTTCTTTGGAGAAGATCAAGTGCTGTCCCTCAGAACAGAAGTCAATTAGTAGGAAAGAATAAAGATTTTGGAGTGCAGGCAAATTGAATGCAAAATTTTTCTTCTGTATTCATTCCAAATTATGTTTTCTTATAAATGATTTCAAGTCTCTATCAGCCATGCAGAATGAGATTTTACACCACAAATTCTGAGTCTTTGGGTTGAAACAAACTTCCCAAATTTTCTTCCCAATTAAACATAAAGAGTTCAGATGTGTTCCCTGCACTATCAGATTTTTAAGATTACTCAAAACCTCGATATATCCACACCTCCAAAGACAAGAGAGAGGCAAAGCTTTAATCGTGGCCCAATTAAAAGGAACCATCCTCTAGACAAGGCTGACTTTGAGTTTCTCATTGTTGTACCACTTATCTCTTGAGGGCTTTCCCCTTTCTTCCTCAGCACAGCTGAAGTCTGTGCAGGATGAACTTTTGAACCCCTGTTTCATAAAAAAATAAAAAAGCTGAAGATATTCTCAGCTTCGCTACGGGGAAGACAAGATATTTGTCTCAGTGCAACATGACCTACCCAGAGTGAGACTTTGCAACGTTTCTGCCCTGAACAAAGCACAGAAGGCAAAAGAAAGTGGGACAGATTCACTCAGTGTGTGAATGAGATGGGTGAAAACTGATTAACATGAAAATGCCTTTTTGCATTTGCTTGCAATATGTAGCAATGAAAAAGAGTTTGCAATTGGACCCCCAAAGGTTAGTCTGACCATTTTCTCATCTTCTTGCACTGCAGAATCGTAAAAAACAACACAGAACTCAGCTCCCCAAACCCAATGGCCCAAAATTTGAGCTTCAGTCAGCTTGGGGTGTTTGGGGGTTTTTTTGTTTGTTTGTTTGTTTGTTTGTTTTTCAAAAGCTTCACTGTGCAAATATAAGAAATAATTCTGTGTGTATGTGACACCAGAGGGACCTGCTGCAACCAAACCTGCAACCACCAATACCAAGAGAGAAACCAGTGTTCCTACAAAATGCTTACAGCTGCAAGGAGGAAGCTGTTACACTCACTCAGTGCAGCTTTTATCACCCATATACAAGATTATCATGAGACTGAAACCCACAGGACTGTGGCTGTTATTATGGAAAGAAGAAAGGCATCTGTTGCACAAAGAGAATGGCTGCATTCAAACAGAGCTGAGCATCAGTTGTGAGCAGACAAGACTTTGTTGTTTGGTCTTAAAGAACACTCTCTAGCTAAGTGGTAAATTAAATAGTCACCACATCAAGAAACTACAAGGAAACATAATTATATTTATTCAGGCAAATATGTCATGCCCACATTACTTTTTCTCTGCTGTTGCTGCTGAAAAAGCATCTCAATGAGAGGGTGTGAGGGCCCAACAGTTACTGAACAGCACTTCAGGACATATTTAATAAAATACATAAAAATAGATGGGAGCACAGCAACAGCTTTGCAGATTTTTAGGTCCAAAGATTCTTGATGAAATACTGTGGCTCACTGCTCCTCAAGGGTGGTTTTTATGTGAGATCAGATAAAAGCTGCTCGCTGCAAATAAAGCTTTTGATGGGCACGGTGTTGAAACGCGCGGGAAAAAAACGTTTGGCTTTCCAATCTTTAAAAGAATATTGTGCCTGCATAAAGAGAAATCATAAAACCACCTCTCTCCATGATGATTCCCTTAGAAATATGTTGCTTTTAATTCTCCTCAACTCTCCCTCACTGCCCACCCAGCTCCAGTGCAGTGCTTTGTTGGCAGTGTTGTGCACGCCTTGATTCCCGCACTCGGGATGAGTTTCTGTGCTCACCCAGCAAAGGAATGAATGATTTGCTGATATTAATTAAAGCTGACTGAAGGTAGAAACAGCATCTGCCCGAGGTAGACTGCAGGGCTACACTTTTTCTACAGGTTGAAGAGAATGGCCTAAGTAACTCATCAATAGATTCTTTTAAAATGACCTTTTAAGACTGAATTTTAGCCCAAAGCCTTTTCCTTTGCATCACGAGCACCTCAAAGAGCAATGCTAAAGGACTGGGGAACTGCTGCACAGAGTTCTTTGATATTTGCTCACCTTCCCTCCAAATCTTTCTTTACTTGAGGTTTACTTTCAGGCAGGACTCAGATTAGTCTCAGGGAGCAGCTCCTCAGATCCATAATATATTTGTCTCAGCGGGATTCAGGATTGGTTCTCTTCTCCAGAGGCTAAAAATGACCAAATGACTTCATTTTCTTCCTGGACCTCTCCTCCCACAAATAAATGCCTGGTTGAGACTATTCAGGACTGTTTGTCCATCACAAACATGAAAGAGATCTTAGTGGGTGCCAAATCAAATTGACACTTCCCAAAAAGTCTAAAAATATTAAGTCTGTATATTAATTACAGATAAAAAGGAAATCCTACATTACAAAACTGCAGCTATAGAGTTTCATACAAGTTTCTTTTGCAAACAATGTTAATTTTCCTTCAAAACACTGCTGGGGAAATTTTCCTAATGATGTGTGTCCAAGATAACTGATTATTCCTAATTGAGTTTTTATTTTCCCAAGTAGAAGTTTGCAGACAGTTTTCCAATCAACACCCCCGATTCCAAATGTTTCTCTCAAAGACTTCAGGTCTGTTAAGTCCCATTTCATTTTCAGTTGGGAATACCCTGGTCCATCTACTATCAAAGGAGAACTGTCTGCTCTGTTCCTGCACTTGCAGAAGAGGGAGAAAATTTTATTTCTTTCTATCCTATCCATCCTAAAAGGATTACATTAATATGTCCCAAAGGAAAGAGAGGATAAAGAGAATTTGTAGCCATTCTTCCTCACTTGTTAGCTGGGGAACCTGATTAATAGATTATGAGACAGTATCATTGGAGTATTTTCATTCAAACCGGTTGAATTCAGAATTGATTTATTTTCTTGTACTGTACAGGAGGTTTTCTTCCCAGCAGACCTGTCACTGAGGATATTTGATGAAAATCTCTCACTGTCTTGTCCGTGTTCTAATCCCTTTGTTTCAGGTTGGGCTGGGATGGCAGTTCCCTCTTCACACCATTGTTATTTGCCTTGTGCTTCATTGTTTACTCATTGTTTACTTCTGCTTCATGTTTCTTACTAAGTCCTTCAGAGGTTTTCATGAGCTGACAAGAAGACCTTGAGAATTCGCTTTTGTCAGTTTAGACTTAATTTTGAGTTATTGTTTAACTTCTCCACGGCTTCTGTACTTTTATTCTGCAGGTGGAACAAACAGAGTTGTCCTTGCTTCCCTCTCTTTATTTGAGATTAACTGCTGGTAAGTCAACTGACAGGAAAATGACTGTGGAATGAGCTGAGGTTTAAATGAACCAGTGAATGCAAAATGCACCAGATTATCTGAAAACAGGAAATGAAATTTGAAATGTTTTTATGTGGAAAGACATCCAGAGGTCAAGGATATTCTGAGTTTTGAAGGGCTGAATATGGGAGGGTTTTTTTGACCCCCCCCCCCCCCCCCAATTTCATGATTAAATTCAACTAAAACAGAGATCTTTGTCATTTTAACTGTTGTGATTCAGTGCAATATGGAAAGGAGAGAAGCAGAGAAGCCTGTTCCTGTTGCTTTGCCCAGCCCTGGTGGGATGAGCAGGCTCAGTTCAGCACCATCCAGGTCTCCTTGAAGGGTGTGCAATCCTTGTGCCAGCCCTGCTCCTCCCTGCTGAGATGCAAATCAAAAGCTGGTGGCCAAGAAACCCGGGGAGTGGCTCTGTCTCTGCTCCTCGGGGTCTCAGGGCAATATTGCGAGCGAAGCATCCTTGGCATGTCTTTGTTGGGAGTGCAGGAGGCCAGAGGGTGAGAGGAGCTGCTGTCAGCTTTCTGTGCTCAGTGTGGATGATCCACACCTTGCCAGGCTGGGTCACCTGCTCTGTCAGGTGTGGAGGGCACTGCTGTCCTCTCTTAAGCTCTGCTGAATGCTGGGAAAAGACAGACACCCTCAGGTACTCAACTTTTCTAAAAGGAAGGGTTACCAAACAGTCTTGAAAGATATTCAGTGGTTGTTTCAAATTTGAATTAACTCTGTGCAAGAGCAACAAGGGAACCAGGAGCTGGTGGCAATGGTTGTGGTTCTGGGAAATACTTAACAAAACAGACTTGTAATGTGACTTTACATCCTAAAAAAACAGAGGAAGTGATTTATTACATAGGCAGACAGTGATAGGAGAAGGGGGAAGGGTTTTAAACTAAAAAAGGAGAGATTTAGGCTACATGTTAGGAAGGAATTCTTGGCTGTGAGGGTGACGAGGCCCTGGCACAGGTTGCCCAGAGAAGCTGTGGCTGCCCCTGGATCCCTGGAAGTGTCCAAGGCCGGATTGGAGCAACCTGGGCTAGTGGAAGGTGTCCCTGCCCATGGCAGGGGGTGGCACTGGATGGGCTTTGAGGGTCCTTCCAACCCAAACCACTCTGGGATTCTCTGATCTCAGAGTTGGGGTCTCTCTGGTAATCAGGGAGTGGAACTGGAAGAAGCCCCTTTTAACCAGTTTTGGTCCTGCTGGTCTATATGAGACTGCAGGAATAAATACTCCCTGTTTGTGCCACAGGTCACCAGGAAACAGAGGATTTGGACCAAAACTCTACAGGTAGAGATGACTCCTCTAAGGGAGAGGTTTGCTCTCTGTGAAGGGCAAAATTAGGCACTTGCCACCAAACCAAAATTAAATTAGAATGCAGACCTTGTTGGAAGATGTTTTCAAGGAGACCAATAGGAGGTGAATTTAGATTTGAAACTGTTGGGCTTCTAATGGGCTTGATTTTACATTTGTGCAAATAGTAATAAAAAAATGCTGCAATGGTTTTAATCAAGGAATAAAATATGTTAAAACATTCTTCTTCAAGAGAGACAGAAAAATTATGTAATTAAGACAATATAACCAGTAAGTTCAAATGGTGAATTGTAAAAATTAGGCAAAAAATTACCTGCAGTGAATAGTTTACAATGCACAGATTATGTGGATGTTGGTTTTTTGTAAGATCTATTAATTAGACAATTGCAATTAATGAAACAATTGAAAAACCCCCTTTCTTTGACACCTGGATCACAAAGAAAAAAGTACTAAACAGCACATTATTTATTACAAAATTTTCCATTGGGAAGAGCTTTTTATGCTTCATGGCTTCCTTGGATCCAGCTCCACCTTCCAGCATTCCTTGTTTGCTGCCTTTTTGGAAACAGGCATCATTTTTGGTTAAAGCCAAAGCTCAGTGTCCATCAATATTCATTTGGAGGGAGCAGTTCACGCTGCATTATCATTTTGACTGAAGCGTAAACCTGCCTATCCATTAATTAATTAAATTTACTCATAATTCTTCACTTCTCCTCACCCTCCTTAATTACCTGCACGTGGACTGAAAGAGGAATATTTTGCAGCTTGGAGCTGAAAGGATTTTGGAGATGAAGTTGGAAGCCTTTTACCACAGTTGAATGTCACTTACCAAGAAATTTGCCATTTAATAAATGACTAATAGAATGAAAACCTTTTATTTCCCCTTTTTCCATGTATTCCAAGGACTCCTATAACATATTTTATGTAGGTAAATATTGCTTTCATGTTTGTTTTATGTCACACCAGTGTTTGTTTTGTTTGTTCTCCTGAAAAACCTCAACCCAATTTGGTTAGAATCAATCCACCTTTTTTTTTCTTGCACACAGGGATTTATTAAATGGCAAAAATTAGATGATTAATATAGAAATGATAGTTGGATTCAAAGCAAACCCTCATAACCTTTGCAGCCCTTTACAACAGGATCTTGAAGTGAGTTTTTTAAAAAGACCTTTATAAAACCTTTCATGAACAAACAATTCAAGTAATATTTGTTGTCAGAAGAGTTGAGAGAAACAAAAAACTAAATGAGCTATTTCAGATTCCTCATCCAGTTGTCATAAAATGAGCAGTTGACCTAAACAACCAAAGACAAATTAACTCTCTTCTCACGTTGGTTGCATAAAAACTTGTCACATCTTTTCCTTTTCAGCTCATTAGATCTACATATCTTCTAAAATCCAAAATGCTACGTTTTCTCTTCCTCTTATTTATCCAGATTTAGCTTTTATTTATTACATTCTTACATTACATAATTATTATTCTCTTCCCCTTATTTATCCAGATTTTGACTTCTGCTGACCACCAGAATGGGAAGCAACAGCTTTTATGAGAATCAGCTCAGGAATGGAAATGGAAATTTCAAAAAATGGATACAGGAGGAAAAATGAAAGGACCAAAGAGCAACATCATGTCAGAGCAATCCCACTGCAAAATTCAGTTCTCATGGGGTTGGGTGGCTGCACATCCAGCAGCTCCATCAATGGTCTGGGGGGATTTGGAGATCAAGTGGCTCTAATCAGTGGCCACTCTTAAAAATGTGAGTCCAAACAACAGCTCAGTGCAAGCAAGGAGCTGAAACAAAGGCACTTAGACAGGTATTGAGCCATTTTGTGAAGTGCAGCCTAACTAATCCTAGCACTGCTTTCTAAAGAGGTTGGTCCACAGCAGGAATTTGGACCCAGATGATCTTTAAGGTTCCTTCCGACCCAAACCATTCTGTGATTCTCTGATAACGTGTCCAGAGTCTTTAGTTATCAGACAAATACCACCCTTAGGAAGGCAAAGAGGTGCCAAGAGTTGGGTTGACACCTAAAGAACTGCCATCCCATAATCCCTGGATCCATGTGACGCACTGCAGTGTCTCCCTGTCTCCAGGAGACCGGGACTTTGGAATACTTTGACAGCACCACTGAGCAGCTGTGCAGCTTCAACCCAAACACAGAAACTCAGGCTGAAACAGTGGAATTAAGTGAAGAGAATACAAATTAGCCACCAGATTTATTTCTCACACTGACACAATAAACAAATATTGATGGTTTCCCATGGTGTAATACATCCTTATTCACTGCTTCACAACTCACTTGGAGCTTCATCATTTTCCCTTCGCTGCTTCTAAATGGCTGATTTATCCCATACTTCTGGAAATATTAGTCTGTTTACAGTCTTCAGATAGCAAACAGATTGTGCATCATTGAAGTAACAACATGGAGACTTGCCATGGTTGATTGTTGTGCTATTCACCTTTATTTTCTTCTTTTTTTTGTGCAGCAGAGTTTTAAAGACGAGAAGCAGAACTGCATCAGCTTTGTCATGAGCTGGAACATTGTGATTGTGGATCTTTGTAATGACTCTGGAATAACTTCAGCGCCTCAGAATGGCTCCTGTGTTCGGAAAAATAGGATTTTAGAGGTGCCTGGCTCAGAAGAAGAGACAGGTTTGCAAACCCCACAAAGAATGATGGGCCCCAAGCTGTGAAGTGTGAACTCACGGTGTAAAAGTGAGCCTCAGGTTTCAAATGAATGGAATCATGGAATCATCACAGGATCACAGGATGGTTTGGGTTGGAAGGGACCTTAAGGATCATTTCATCCACCCCCTGCCATGGGCAGGGACATCTTCCACTAGCCCAGGTTGCTCCAACCTGACCTTGGACACTTCCAGGGATGGGGCAGCCACAGCTTCTCTGGGCAACCTGTGTCAGGGCCTCCCCACCCTCACAGGGAGGAATTTCTTCCCAAAATCCCATCTAACCCTACTCCCTGTGATGGTGAAGCCACTGCCCCTTGTCCTGTCAGTCCAGGTCCAATCCAAACACAGTGAAGTCCAAACACTCCTCACACTTGGTGTGTTCACAGTTCAGATGAAAATAGACACTTTCTCCTGTTTTGAGTAGATCCCCAAACCCTCCCTCCACTTCCCAGAGATAAATGCAGAGTCATCCCTGCAGGAATGCTGACTGAGACATTCATGGATTATAAACATTATTCCAACTCTTTTTTTTTTTTTCCCCTCAGAATGAGAAATACCCTCATACATTAAGCATTTAATACTTTTTTTCATAATGAAATTCCCCAAATATAGAGAAATTCTTGGCAGAATTTGTGGATGGAATCTTTGTGCATCTATAAATTGACTGAGTTTCACTATGAACTTTCCCACAACCTTCATGGGAATGAAGTGGCAGAGTGGTTTTAGTCCAGCTCTGGACCTGCACAATCTCACTGAAATTAAAACATTCCCAGTTAAGATCCATAATGATAAAATTAATTTGAAGGTTTTATACTAATCCTGAGCTTAAAAAAAAAATCTCTCCTGTGATATAGTGTGATTGAAATTTAAATAAATAAAATGCAAGCATGCTGTAAGGTTTCTGTGCAGAGAGAACAGTGCTCAGACAGCACCAGTGTAATGGGTTTTGATTGAAGTTATTTGACAGATTTTATTCCACTGTTTTCACCTTATTATGTAGAATTGCCTCCAGATTTCTGATTTAATTTCTTGACATTAACACAGAATATAAATTAGAAGTCACTTTATAAAGTGAGTTCTGCTGAGATTTGAGAGTTTGGAATCAAACTCCACATAGATCAAAATACTCACAGTTTGCTCCGTGACACTTGAGTTTTACTAAATGAGTTAAATGCCTAAAAAGTTTCTTCCACACTTTCAAAACTTCAGACATGAAACTGTGCCTAATTATGTTATTTTGTGCTGTATTCTAATATTGTCTTTCGAGTTATTCTGTGTGAGATGTGAAATGAATCAAAGGCTGCCAAAAGGTTTAATTTGCTTTTGGAGCATTTTTGGAAGCAATATGTTAGAAAGTGTAATCCACAGTTTGTTTGAAATGAGGGGAAAAACAGATATATCAATGGAAAGTAAAACTGTTTTGCCTTGATTATTGATCTCAGAAAGAGGAACATTTTAATTAAATCTCCCATTTGCAATGTGAGGCTCCAGTTTTGCCTGAGCAGGGGTTGGTATGAGATGAAGGATGTCTGTAGAGATGTAGAACAAATCACACTGCTCACAAATGTGGGCTGAGGAAGAAAAGAGCCCCTCGTGGCAAAGGCTGGAAGACACTGATTCCTTAACACCTGCTTGGAGTTTTTTTGGGGGATTTTCTACCTTGCTTCAAGGGCTGAATGATTTAATCCACTGATAAAATTGGGGTTGGAGGTAGATTCTTTCTACCCATTCTCATCCTCCTTCAAGACAGCAGGGACAACCTCACCAGCACCTCTACCCTGGCAAGGAGCCCAAAGCACAGTTAGTTCCCTTATTTTTTCACTCCAAGGGACAGTAGCTGGGATTCCTGGATGGGTTTCTGTCAAGAAATACAAATGTACATCTTCTGATGCAGCCTGAGGAAAACATGTCCCCTGGGCTGAGCTTGGGCAGCTCTGCTTTGACAAACACCTCCAACAATCCCACTGGCTTCACATCCCCTTGCTTGGCTGGACAGCATTCCTCTCCTGGAGATACCTTCCTGAATTTTTTAATCCAGAGGAATATTCCAGTTTTAATGCACCTGTGACTCTGTCCAAAGCCCTGCTGACACCTCTGATCTCTCCAGGGCTCGTGTTGTAGCAATCCCACATTTCCATGCTCAGGAATCTGCCCTGATGACTTTGAGTCACTCACAGCACTCTGTGCTTCACCTTAAATCTGTCCAGTGGCTTTTTGGCTACTCCTTGGCCTGAGGGACCTCTCTAGTGCAGTTTGATTTGATAGAACCCACATTTATCCAGCACAGATTTGATCTGAGCTGTTTGTTGGAGAACTGGGCTGTGCCCTGTCTGTGTGAGACAGACAATTGTAGGCAAGTAAATCTGCTCACAGGGGAGAATCTGTCCCTAAAACATGCAAACCAAACCATTTAGGAGACTGAAATTGTTTTGGTAACAAGTACAAAAGCCCAAGGAGTTTGGTGATTGACAGGCTCACTAGTACTGATCCTGTTATCCCAGAATTTTTTAGGTTGGAGAAGCCCTCTAAGATCATCAAGTCCAACCATTCCCCCAACAGTACTAAGCCCACCACTAATCCAGGTTCCTAGATGCCACATCTACAAGTCTTTTAAATTCCCCTGGGAATGGTGACTCCCTTGGAAAGCCCTTTCCAGCACTTCTGGCGAAGAAATTTTCCCTGATATCCAACCTAAACCTCCCCTGGTGCAACTTGAGGCTGTTCCTCTTGTCCTGCTGCTTGTTACCTTTCCCTAAAGCCTATGCAAACTCCACCAGCTCCTACCCAGCTGTATTTTTCATTTTCTGGGGTAGAATTGCAAAGAAACTTGCATTTGCAGCAGTGCCTGTGTTGGGATGCTCCCATGGTACATTAATAAATAGAATGGGATTGCCAGGAGCCCAAATAACATCTGTCAGGACATCTTCGTTTGTAGGAGCACCTATTCCCCCCAAATATTTTTGCTGAAGGATTTAGTCACAGCCTTTTTAGCTGCACTCCTGTTCCAGCAGATTTAATCCCATAGGTATCTTGTGCTTCCTGAGGAGCACACTCCATATCCATCAGGAATTATTATATTGGACACTTTGGTGGCCACTTTCACCCTCACCCAGCAAACCCCACACTGCAGGAGATGTGGGGAGACATCTGTAAATTGTAATAAAACCCACCCAATTCCATCCTATCCCTGGTCTTTCTCAGATTCTGCAGGAAAACCACTCAATTCCCAGAACTGCTGAGAACGTGAAACTCCCCCGTGATCAGGTTGGTGCCCATTTCCCTGAATTATTTCAAGTGGTTTTTCCATTTCTGCATAGCTGCAGATTTCCAGCTTTTCCTGTACAGCCCTGCAAAACATAATAATCCTGCTCTCCATCCAGCTTAATAATACCATGAGATTGGCTACTAGATCTCCTTTTTGAAACAGAACACATTCCTGGCTAATTTGATTTGCTTTCTCCTTTTCTCCATTCAATTTCTCCTCCTTTCCATTGCAGTTTTTCTTTTCTATATATGTGGGACAGGAAAACACTCATTTTTCTTGAGGCCAAAACTGAGATTTACATGAAAAATCAGCAGCTCAATCTGTAAAGGCAAAATCACTTGAAATCATTAAAGCTGTGGAATATTACAGTAGTGCAGAGTGTTTTCACATTCACAGAAATCCGTTGATAAAATGGTGTTTCAACCCATTTACAACAATCCATTCAAAGCCCAAATGTCTTTTTTTCCCCTCCTCTTGTCTAAATCATAAACACTTGTGATTAGAACTCATGGATTGAATCTTTGGAAATAAATTATTCAGGTAACTGAGCTCCTTTTCTGCTCATGAATTCTGTGATCTGCCCAGGATTGCTGCGGGTATATTTATCATTAAGAGCTGTTAATAATATGTTAATTAACAGGCCAGACCTCTCCCTGCACTCGGCTCATGAAGTTATTGAATCTTCACTATTTAGTGAGGAACTGGTCACCTGAGTTATGTGAGTTGCTCTTGTTTGATAACTGACAATACAGAAAAAACAAAAAGTAGAAAACATTTGTTTACATGGTTGTAGAGACTTATGAAGGGAGAACACTGATATCTGAATGATGTACAAAAATTATTCATAAAAATATTAATGAATATTAAATATTAAAGGGCTGGAATAAAGCCAAAACCAAACCAGTGTCTGGAATCCAAAGGGCCATATTCAGAATTTCTTTGCAGCAAGCCAAGAGCTACATTAAGAAACTATTTGAGGCTTTTTTGCAGTGTATAACATCCCTTGTAAAATGAGTTCCTGCATATGCAAGCTCATGTGCATCCAGAGGAAAGCCAGTCCTGAGTGAATACCTCTCATTCCCTGATTTGCTGCTCCGTGACTTTTCCCAAGTAATGGCACTTTATCAGCGAGCAACACACCAGGATGAAATCCCACCACAATCCCAGTGCTTCTCTACCTCTCAGGAGGAGCATTCCCGGGCTCTTCTGCACTGAACTGCTGCGAATCCACGTCCCTGACACAGCCCTTGGCCTCCAGGTTCTAACATTCCATCACATCCCCGTGTTTAAGTTGAATATAGAACTCACACATCTATTTTTCATCTGATTCTACAGCACTGAGCCGGAACTGAAGAGCCTGGAAAGGAGCAAATCTGACCACGGGTCTCCAGCTGTTTTCTCCTGTGCTCACTCTGGGACTTCAACACAGTTACACTGCATTAATACTTGAAAAAACAGATTTGTCTGGGATTTGATTTGCTCTTTTGGGGAGGGGGAGAGAAGCAGGTGAGTGATTACTCCGGTAATATTTGAAAATTGCTAGAAATTAAAAATCAAATAACTTCCCTTGAAGTGGAGGGTTTGGATTTTTCTGAGGTTTTGCAGGAAGTTCCCACTGACAGCAGCGGGTCAGAGGCTGGTCCTGGAAAATGTGTTTTATACCCCAGTGAATAACTGTGGTATCCAGCCCGTGCTGGGATGAAACCCTGGCAACAGGAGTTGTCAGATATATCTAAATTGAAAAGCAGGAGAAACAGTAAACAGCATTCAGGACCTCTGGGAACAATTCCTTCCCATGAACTGCAGCCAGGGAAAAATCTGTACCTGAGCTGGGTTTCAGAGCCAGTTTTCTATGGCAACTGATGGATCCAGGTGGATACCAGGACTGCACCTCTGTGAATCCCTGAGCCTGGGCACAGAGGGCACCTGGAGAGGGGCTCTCACAGGTCACACCCCACAGACATTGTCACTGTGGGTGTGATATATCCCTGACTTAATATATCTGAACACTCACTCAGCAGTGTTTCTCAGCTGGTGTTTCTGATCAAGGTGCTCCATTACTCTGCAATTCCCCCTTTATTACATTTTGTACAGTCCTGGTCCTGGGTAGAATGAGATGACAAGGCAGGGAGAGAATTTTGGGAAAAATTTGGCTTCCTGCAGCAAAGTTGCACGTGTGGCACAGCCCCGTGTCCTGCCAGTGCCCTCCTGCTCAACCCTGACCTGCTTCCAGCCCAAGGAGACCTGGAGAGGGACTTTCTCAAGGGCATGTAGGGTTAGGACGACAAGGAATGGCTTTAAACTGAAAGAGAGTAGATTTAGACTGGATTTTAAAAAGAAATTGTTCCCTGTGAGTGTGGGGAGGCCCTGGCACAGGTTGCCCAGAGAAGCTGTGGCTGCCCCTGGATCCCTGGAAGTGTCCAAGGCCAGGTTGGACGGGGCTTGGAGCAACCTGGGCTAGTGGAAGGTGTCCCTGTCCATGGCAGGGGGTGGAATGAAATGATCCTTAAGGTCCCTTCCAACCCAAATCATCCTGTGATTCTATGGCCCGGACCTGCTGGACATCAAAGCAATGTTTAATTTGAAAGTAGTATTTATCCAAACTCTCACCTCTATACAACCCTTAATTGGACTTCGATTCATCTGATTAGATGCCTATTTAAAAAAAAAACCACAAAAATCTAAATATTTCTGGGTCATCTACTTGTGTTCATCGACAACACTAAACGTGACCTCTACTCCTGAATGTATTTCCATGTGCTAAAATCAATATATCCAGAATCAATGCTTCCATCCAACTCTGAGCTTTAGAAATGCAGCTCAAAGTTGTAGTTGATTGAAAATTTATCTGGTTCCTTTCTTAAGTTGGTTTCACTCTGCTGTTATTTCATTTTGGCTCTGCACAAACTGCAGCTGAACATCCCAGAGCCCACATCTCCCCACCGACCTCCACAGCCACGTGCTCCTGGAAAGGATAACAAAATCCAAGGGATTTCAGCTTGTTAGAGGTTATATGCAAAAACTTAAAGGAGATGAATGAATAAAGATTTCCCCCCCCCCCTCTTGTTCTGGATTACATGGAGCAGAAAGAGGAGCCATTTATTATTTTGTGGCTGGAATAGAGCTGGCAGCATTATCGAGGCAAGACTTAGATAACCCCCAGGAGAGATAAGCAATAAGAAGTGCCCTGCAAGCAATATTACCTCCTAAAGCACCATGGCCAGATGGATATACAGCTGAATTTCATAGAGCATCAGTGATAAATTACTTCCAATTTCATGTGTGATTTACAAATATTCTTTGGAGACTAAAGCAATGTCTTCTTATTTTAATTAACCACCATTTCCGTCTTCCCAAAATAGGGTGAAAACCTCAAGTGCATCTGATCCAAAGCCTTTCACAAAAATCTGAGCTATTAGCTCAGAGAAAGTCATAGTTATGCCTCCTTATCTTTCTCAAACTGGATTTGTTCTGGGCAAATTTTGAACAGATGGTTCCCAGTATCTAATGAATACAGCAGACCATTACAAATGGGACATGAGATACTCTTAGATAAAGCAAAAGGAGTTTGAAAGAGTGTTTCAAAATACTTCAGAAGTTCAGGAAAATGTAGAGAAATCAGACTCAGGTACAACTAATGACATGAATTAAAATAAAAAGGCATAAAATATTTTCAATTTGAAATGAAACTCATTCAGCACATCTAATTATCCTCTCTCTTATTTGAGAGCTTTGCCAGAACTCCTGGAGTAACTGAACAGGAGCTCACTTTGTCCTTCCATTAAATACTCTGGGGGAAAATGGAAGAGTAATTTCCTTTTTTAAACAGAGTATGAATGGAGGTAGGGGGCAAAAAAAATGAAATTTGAGACATAACAGTCTATTCTTTAAGAAATATAGAAATAAAGATTTGGTGATAAAAAAAAGGGAGCAGAAGTGAGGAGAACTTCCCAGCTGCAGGAATAAAAGAGGTTTCTGAGCAGGTGTTTCCAAAATGTTTGTGTGGGGCTCCAGGTGCTGATGGTCAGATGGGATGGGACAGAAGTAAAGGGTGTGCTGTGACCCAGGGGTGGTGGGAAGGGTGACTCTTGCTCTGGGACTTGGGTTACCATGGTCCAGGTGGGGATTTTCCCTAGTTTGCCCCAAATTCTTTCAATATCATCGTACATATTAGTTGTGACAACAGCACAAAATGAGCAAAAGGCAATTGCAGGATAAAACTTTGTGTGAAGCAGCTTCTTTTTGGGCATCCTCAGGATGTGAGGACTTGCTGTTGCAAGGTGACAACAGGATTGCTTGGAAACTCTGTGTTAAAAGGACCATCAGAGGCTTGATGGTCTTTTACTGCCTGGTAGAAACCAGAAAATGGGAAGGAAACTGAGTTTTGTACCTGCCATAATGAGCCCCCAGATGTGTCTCCTGCAGCTTCAGGGAAGAAACCATTGTTGAGATAATGAAATATAAACTCTTGGAAGATTTTCCAGCATGGAAAGATGTCATTAAACTACATTAAACTCCTCAAACTTCCACACAGGACTAGTGGATACAACTCAGCTGCTGTTTGGGGGACAAGTCTTAACCTGAAAGTGGTTGATGTTTGTTCTGAGGGAGTTTGTAAAGCTCTCCTGGTATTGGTTCTAAATCCCAGAACCATTAAGGTTGGAAAAGATCAAGTCCAGTCCAGCACCACCACAGTGTTCACAACTAAATCATGTCCTAAAGTGCCACATCTACATGTTTTTTGAACACTTCCAAGGATGGGGACTCCACCACTGCCCTGGGCAACCTGTAACAACGCTTGACAACCCTTTCCATGAAGAAATTTTTCCTAATATCTCTTCTAAACCTCCCCTGGCATAACTTGAGGCCGTTTCCTCTCGTTCTGTCACTTGTTGCCTGGGAGAAGAGCCCAACCTGAGATTTTCAGGTTGAGGACAGGAGTGTCTCAAATGCTGATGAGTTTATGTGCATAAAGCACTGAAGAGCAAACAATTAAGAACTGCACTGATCCCAGGGCTTTAATGTCACTTCAAAATGCAGGGGGAGGTAGCACAAACACTTTTCCCCCCGTTGGCAAAGCTGCTTTCAGCCTGTCCTGCCTCCTTCCCTGCCTCCCGTTCTGCTGCAGCCTCAGTCCCCACGGGGCAGATCTCCCAGCTCTGGGGGCTGTGCTGGAAGCAGGACAGATGTAATTATGTGGATTAAGGAACTGAGAGCACAACAAACCTTCAGGTTGTGTTTTTGTAACTCGGATCATCCGCTGATCCAATTTCCAGCACAGCCCTCGAGTTCCAGGGAGGGGGAGGAACCAAGGGAAGGGGGGAGGAGAAGGAAGGACCATGAGCTGATGGTTCAGCCTGAGAAAATGCTCTTCTACCCAAATCCTTGTCTTAAACTCTGTCATTAAGACATAGATTATGGGAATAACAGTTGGGGTTTTTTGGGGTTTTTTTTGGGGGGTGTGAGAGTTTAGATAATTTCAAAGAGTAAAATTCCTCCACATCTAGGATGTTTTGGACCGTCTGTCTCTTCAAGGCCAGGTTGGACAGGGCTTGGAGCAACCTGTTTTAGTGGAAGGTGTCCCTGCCATGGCAGGGGGTTGGAAAGAAATGGTCTTTAAGGTCCCTTCTGGCCCATTCTATGGTTCTTAAACGCAATGTGGGTTTCTGTTTCCAGAGTCAAACCTCTACCCCTGTGGAAGCAGAAAGCACTGGGAGGACGAGGGAGTGAGGGATGAGTGGGGTGGGGGGACCTTCCCCACATGTACAGGTGCTACAGGCCTGGCCCTGTGGAGCTGTGACCCCCCCTCCTGGAGCTCCACACCCTGCATTTAACCACAGTTTGTCCTGTGAAAATGTCCTTTTCAGGGTAATCCTGCCAGGTGGCTCGCAGGAGATGGAAAACAGCTCTGGATGTCTCAGATTCTTCTGCTTCCAGTACATTCAAACCCACTGGAGGATTGTCTCCAACAGCTCAGAATGAATAAGTTTCCATTCCAGGTGGCTTTTGCTTTTTTTTTTTATTACAAATGAGTTTTCAGTCCACCTGAAGCAGATCAAACATCATCAGTGGGAAGTGTCAGTGGGGCTTGGGCACTTCTGGAAATCCTGCTGCTGTGAGTATTGTGAGAGCAAGGCAGAGGAACTGCAAACCCTGATTGACACTGGTGAACAGAAAAGGGAAAAATAAATTATTTTTTAATAAAACTGGAAATGAAGGTTGAAAGAAAGCTGGATGTCCCTGGCAAGGAAAAAAAAAAAAACCAACAAAAAACATGAAAAGAATACCCATTATAGCAGAAAGTGTTGCAAGTCCAGAATATTTGTTCTCAAAAATAGAAAAGATGAGCTGGGCTCCCTGCTGATGGATCTGTGTGTTTCCTTCCTTAGTTTTCCTCTTAACATTTATTATCCCTTTAAATATTGGGGAGAGAATTTTTTTCTTTTTGTTTTTTTTTTTTTAAATTGAAACTTCAAAGTGAGAATGTTTGGACCATTTTGAATCTGCAGCTCAAAGACCAAACGTGGGGGTTTTTTACATGGTGAAGATTGAAGAGTTGGGCAAAGAAAAGAGATTTTTCACCACCTCAGTTCTTAGCCAAGGTGCTATTCTCTTCCCAGCTCCCAGGAGTGCTGGGAGCCTCTCCAGCCTGGTACTGGGATGGTGTTTTAACACCAGTTTAGAACCTTCTCTGTCCTCCCATCACCCTGAGTGTCCATCCCTGCTGCCTTGGCAGAAGTTTCTGCCCCTCCAGATCTTCCCCTAAAGCTGCAGTTTTAGTCATCCCTCAACCCAATTCTGTCATGGAGATCCAGCTAATTTGAGCACTTTTAATAGTAGAGGGTTTTGGTTTCCTTTTCCAAGCTGGGTGATTTTGACAGACTGTGGAACTGAGTGGGCAGGGAACGAGTCACACTTGGACAGATGGTCCTTCCATTCCTGGGGCTGCTGCCACGGTGGGGCTGGGACTGGGGCTGCACTGCAGGAGCTGCTGCACAGAGACAGGGAGAGAAATCCCATCCTGGAAAAAATTCCCTCCCTTAAGAGAAAACATCCAGGAGAAGGGAGAAGATTCCTTTCCTTTTTCCTTTTCCTTTTCCTTTTCCTTTTCCTTTTCCTTTTCCTTTTCCTTTTCCTTTTCCTTTTCCTTTTCCTTTTCCTTTTCCTTTTCCTTCCCCTTTTCCTTTTCCTTTTCCTTTTCCTTTTCCTTTTCCTTTTCCTTTTCCTTTTCCTTTTCCTTCCCCTTTCCTTTTCCCTTTCCCATCTTGGAAAAATTTCCCTCTCTTAAGACGAAATACCCAAGAGGAGGGAGAAGATTCCTTTCCCTTTCCCTTTCCCTTTCCCTTTCCCTTTCCCTTTCCCTTTCCCTTTCCCTTTCCCTTTCCCTTTCCCTTTCCCTTTCCCTTTCCCCTTCCCTTTCCCTTTCCCTTTCCCCCTTTCTCCCTTCCCCCCTTTCTCCCTTTCTCCCTTTCTCCCTTCCCCCTTTTCTCCCTTTCCCTTTCCTTGTTTTCTTTTCTCTTCCTTCTTGGAATGGCACATCAACCTCAGCACCACAAGCAAGAGCTGAGTCCAGATCCTGTAGGAAAACTGTAAGAAAACCCCACTAAGAGTAGGAACCCCCAGATTTTTTGACAGATTCAAGGGGTTTATCACCACACTGCCTTATCCCAAAAGTTCATTATATATTAATTTCTTCTGGACAATTCCCTGGGTTTCTCCTGTTGGCAGTAGGGAGGCAGGTGCTGCTGGGGGGGTCCTGCTGCAGAGGTTAGTCCAGGCTCACAAAGAACCCTCTAACAAGAGCAGGAAGTGAACTCATTTCTACATCTATCAACATAATACCAAAGCCAGCAGTTCCTGCAGCCAGCAGAGCTCTTCCAGAGCTGGAGAAATTCATTTGGCTGCATTAAGGGGATGCAGAGATATGAATACAATGGATAACATTCTAATTATCTTCATTATACCTCAGTTGGTTTGGGTCTTTTTCTTTCCCATTTTCCCTGTGCTGTGTTACACTCCCAGGATGGATAATCTTGCCCTAATTGCTGATTGATCACTTTGCCTTTATTCACAATTTGGCCCCAGGAAATCTCTCTGTGTTATCAGGGAAGGGGTGAAAACTTTGTTAGATAAGGTCAGGAATTTCTTTGACAGGTCTGTGTACCTGGAATACCAATCCAGACACATCAATGACTGAAAGGGGAATGGGAATAATCACAACAAATACCATATCCCAGCAGCTTCCTCTGTGGCTTCAGCTGGTTTGTCTCCTTGTATTTCTGGTGAATTAATGCAATGCTATGTGGTGCTGTTAGCAGGGTTTCTTGTTCTTCCTTTGATATCTCAAAGCCAATAAAGCAGGTTGTGGTGGCTGAACAATTATGCAATTAATGGCTCAACGTGGTTGGCAAAAGAGGGAGAGAAAATTATTGTTTTCCAGGGAGAGAAAACGATTTCTTTTTAACAGTGCTGTAATTCCAGGTGTGTCCTGAGGAGTTTTGGAGTTCCTGCCTTGTTTGCTGTCATCCTGCTCCAGATGTCAAGGTGAGAGAACCTTGTTCATGTTGTTTTGAGAGCACAAAAGAAGTGGAGAAGAGAACAGCCCAGTGTATTGAATTTCACTTGTTTTTTCCATCTTCCTAAAGAATTTTCTGGCCTTTTAATTTTTCTCTATCATCATGTTCTTTTTCTTCCTGTTGGAATAGCAGTAAGATGGTCTACATAAATATCTCTATTACATAATTCCCTCAGTCAGGCCGTTGTCTGTAATTATTTTCTGCTCTTACTTTTGTCTGTAAACACCAGCAGGAGGTTTTCTCTTAACTCCTTTACATTAACAAGGCTGTAATTTTATTTCCAGGGGTATCAGATTTAAACACTCCTGCTTAGTATGAGACAGAGGGTTTGTCTATGGCTATGAAAAGCTCAGCTTTAGAAGCTGCTGGCTATAATTATGCCCAGTCTAGGACAGGTTGACTCCTGTGGTGGTTCAGGAATAGGGAATAGAGGGGATGCCATCCTTAAAGGTTCCTACAGCAACATCCTGCTTGGAATTTATACTGAGGAGCACATATGATGCTTAAAGCTGAACTTTGCAATTTGCACTCCTTTGTCTTCTGCTTGCTCTGAAAACTTTGGAGGAATCTAAGGAGGACTCCGAGGAGGCTTCCCAGCAAATTCCCTTTCCATTGACCTGCTCTGCATTTGCAATTCCACTCTCTCCATTAGCAGGAGCCTCCTGGCTGAGGGTTTCAGGCTCTGAGGGACTTGTTTGTGAGACACTGAGGCTCCTGTTCGAGGCATCCTGGGATTCTGTGGTTTAATGACATGCCAGAACAATGGTCTGGGGCAACAGAAATCCAAGGATGGGGATTCTGTGCACTTAATGTTTTCACAGGGTTTAAGGTTCTCACAATGATTTCCTGAAAAACATGTCATATTTTCCAGCAAAAGTTCTGACTTTTGGGAAATGAAATTTCTACTCTCCCTCTAGTCCTGGGAGGTGGGATAGAAAGTGAGAAGGCACAGAATGGATGTGGGCAAGAATGAAAAAACAGGTTAATTCTTCAGGAATAATAATAAATTTCAAATCAACACAAATACTCTGGATGTGACCCTGTGGTTTTCCCTCACTTTCTATTCCAGAGATGTGGAGGACAAGTAGGATAGTTTTGTCCAGGTGCTCTGTGAAATCTGTGGCTGTGCTGCCTCCCACCCCAACAAAGGAATTTGTTCTCCTTTCAGAGTTTGTTCACCCACCTGACCAACCTCCTGCTCCTGCTCTTTCCCTGCTTCTTTAGTACAACTTAAACCTTATTTTTTGGCAAAATCTGTTTGGGTGTTGTTGGTACCTCAAATCCGTGATTTGGAGGTGTCAGGAAGACAATCCAAGGAGAGATTTTGCAGATTATCACAGATTAATCAAACCAAACTACAATGGGTCAAAAAGTTGGGGGTGCCCTTCAGTGAACCATCTGAACATCCACTGCCACTACAGGGGCTTTATTTTCATTGCTTTCCTTCTAAAGGTACCAGAGAGATCAGAAAGGGAATTGCTGGAGGATGATTTGGTATTTCTGGACAATGGGGAGATGAGCAATGCAGCTATTTCAGCTGTGAGCAAACACATCCCATAGACAGCAGGAGCAGCCCTGCCCTTGATTCTTTCTGTCAGGGCCTGGTGGGTGCTCAGATCACTGAGCTGTTTGATTTTAAATGTCTCTCTTCAAGAGCTGTGAGCAAAACAAGGCCAAATCCTGGGATGAGGAACAGAATCCTCACAGTGGAGGAGCCCCTCCGTAAATGACAAATGAGTCACAGCATTTTGACTAATTGATCTTGTCTTGTGTGTTTGTTTATTAACATGAAACCACCTCCTGCTGTTCCCAGTGTGCTTTGGTGTGGAAATGAAGGTTGCAAGTGGTTAACAGCCAGGTTGCTGTGAGACTGGAATGGTGAGGGATCACCAGGGGTTTTCAGGTGGGTTTGTGCTCAGGCAATGGAAACAGTATTTTATTTATTTATTTATTTATTTATTTATTTATTTATTTATTTATTTATTTATTTATTTATTTTAATGGCAAACTAAATCATGGTTTGTTCCTGGCAGTCACTGCTTGGGGTTGAAGGTAAATCCTTGGACATGGTGGTGTTTCCAAGAGTTTGGACTACATTTAGTGGGTCTGCCTTGAGTCATCTACCCACAGCACTGCTCCTGACTTAGGAGCTGGTTGTTATGAACTCCTTTTCAATCTGTCTCAGCATTTTTCTAAGTTCTAATACCTAAAAACACCTTTCCCCCCCCCCCAAATTGCAAGTGGTGAATCTCCACTGGCCAAATATAGGTTTGGAGAAGGTCAATGGAGCTGGGAAGGGGCTGGAGCAGCAGGAGCAGCTGAGGGAGCTGGGGGGGCTCATCCTGGAAAAAAGGAGGCTCAGGGGGGACCTTCTGGCTCTGCAACTCCCTGACAGGAGGGGGGAGCCGGGGGGGGGGTTGGGCTCTGCTGCCAGGGAACAAGGGACAGGAGGAGAGGGAACGGCCTCAGGCTGTGCCAGGGGAGGGTCAGGTTGGACATCAGGAGGAATTTCTCCCTGGAAAGGGTGGTCAGGCACTGGAAGGGGCTGCTCAGGGAGGTTTGGAGTCCCCAGCCCTGGAGGTGTCCCAGGAAGGACTGGCTGTGGCACTCAGTGCTCTGGGCTGGGGGACAAGGTGAGGATGGGGCACAGGGTGAATCCATGGGCTGGGAGGGCTTTTCCAACCTCAGTGATCCTGGGATTCCCTGACTATGTTGCTGCAGTGGTGGCACAGCACAGAAATGCCCCAGAGCTTTGTTGTCCTGTCCCACTGAGCCCCTGAGCTGCAGAAGTTCTGCTCCACTTGGTGTCAAACCCACCCTCGGAAATGGGATAAGAAAGCAAATACTCAGCTCCAATTGTCTGTGTTTCTAAGGGGGAAATGACATCCCATAAATACTCAGCTATGCTATTCTCAACATCCAATTTCCTCTATTGGATTCATTTCTCAAATCTCCTTACTTTAGGAGGCTGAAATGTTAATCTAACAAGTCCTGCAGTTTTAGAAGCAGCGTGGAGCTTTTCTTTTCATCTGACAGTTGCATTTAAATGACCCCACAGCTTTAGGGCATTGAGACAACCATTATTTCATTGTAACAGTCCTATACAATAATAAATAACTCCATGCATGATAACTCTTGAAAGGAAACACCGTGCATATGGTATGGCTGGAATCAACTACAGAATTAATGTGTGTTTTTATGACAGTTTGTCTACAAGCACCACAGGAAACCAGTTCCCAGAGGCCAGATATCAAGTGTGCAGTAAAACTGAGCTGTTCCTCACACCCTTTCCCTTTTTGACCTCTGCATTGGGACTGCCAGAGAAAAAAAAAAATTCTGCTTAATGACAGCTCTGGTAGATTGGAGCATTTGCAATTTTGGAGCTGTACTGAGCTGTGCACCACTGAGCACTTGTCAGCTGTTAATCAGCCCAAGTCAATTAGTGCTCTTGCTATGGATTTGTTCAGGGTATGACAGCTCTGAGTGGCTCTGTGGGACAACAAAGCAGCGGAGAAAGAGGAAGGAGACGTTTCTAGAAATTCCTACACTGGAAACTCAGGACACTCGTGCAAAATTCTGACCACAGTTTGTAAACTGAAAGTTTTAACCAGTCCCAACTGGCTGTTTTATTTAGAATTCTGAAAGTTCTGGCCAGCAGGACAGGGCAGTTGGTTTATCCTTGGAATGGTCACCTCCAGCTTTTCCCTCTGAGGGCTGGGTGAGGGATGCCCAGCAGGTGAGGGCACTTCAGCGCTTGCAAAAACATCTTTATCTCAGCTGGCTTTTTTGGGATCATCTGTTGCACCCAGGACTTGTCTGTGCCCAGGCACTGCTGGGGAACATGAAGGGGCTCCAGCCTATGGATAATGTGGAATAACAGCAAAAAATGCCTCCATTTTGGGATAAGAAAACACTGTGCAGGAAAGTGTGGAGTAACTTCATCTGAGCTCTTAGCTGAGCTTCTCCGAGCCCAAGGCTGGACTAGACACCTCCTTAGGCCCCATCCAGTCTCAGTTATCCTGTGCTCCCAAGAAGGAAAATTTATGGCTTTTTGAAAACCTAAGAAGTCTGTTAAATGCAAACTGTTTTGTGTCATCTCAACTCTCCCCTTTCAGAGCAACAACCAGCTCAAACCAATTAACTTCGATCCTTCATCATTTGAAGCAACAAGTTTCCACGTTCAAAATTTTGGGCTAAAAAGTGTTCAATTTGTTTCAAAGTTCCTTTTCTTTTTCTCTCAGGAGGTGTATTCTGCTGGATAAGTGCCCCTACACGGACAATGGTGGTTCATTAACTGGATGAAGTGTGGGGACTTTGCTCTGTTTTGTTGACACTTCCTTTCATATGGAAAATCCAGTGCCAAGTTTCCATCTATTCATGTTGTGTCACCTGTTGTAAAAGTCGATATGTCACTATTTTCTGTCTGTCAGCTGAGACTGATGGCAGCTCTGACTTTAAAGACGGGTCAGGAAGGCACTGGGAAAGAAAAAGTACCAACCTTTGCTGAAGCAGAGTGATGCTAAATGTCAGAGAACAAAGATTTGGATGCAATTTAGAGAGCTGACATGCAAAATGTGTGCACTGAGGAGTTCAGTGCCGTGGTTAAACCATGACTAAATCTGCAATATCACACCCAGGTACCTGATTGTTTCTTCATTATCCTCCAGAGCTCGGATATACCTTTTAAGGCCCTGAGCTCTCTCCTAGTGTTGCAGCTCTGCAGCATCCAGGGATGTGCTCGGTGGACTTTGCAGCCTGTTGTTCAGCTTTCCCGGCAGCTGGAAGTGTTTCCACCCATCCCCACATCAGGATATTGTCTCCTTCTCCATTAGCCCGCTGGTCCCGATGGATTCAGACTAAAAGTTTGGCTTAAAACTGCTTTTGGCCACTGGGATCATCATTAGAGCAGCTCGAGGAGAGAGCAGAGACTCCCACTGGAAGTGCTTCAGAGCTGGGAATTCTGTGCTGGCGTCAGCCCCATTTCCATCCCTGTCTCCTGCTATTTTTTTTTTAAATTCATGCATTACCATAATGGTGCAAAGTACTCCAGAAATGTCTCCTTTAACACACAAAAAGTTTAGTCTGAGAGCTGAGCTGGAAGAGCCTTATTCAGCCAAGCAATTGTCATCACAAAGACCTTTCCTCCCCGCAGAGAATGGGATGGAGGGATTGGGATGCAGATATCTCTGCCTGTCACTCTCCAGAGGTCACTATTTTGGGTTGATGAATTGGGAACCAGAGGATCAGCCCATGTACAGTTTAACACCTGATTTTTGTCTGTTCTTTCCTGTGACCTCTATTGTGATGCCTGTATTGTGACTTCAGTGCTGGAAATCAAAGGCAAGCACAGACTAAAAATACAAAAAAAAAAAAAAGAGCCTTAATAACTTAGTCTTACCTTTGCATTTCAAAGGATCTGTCACTTCATTCCAAGAACCCCTCGTTTGTAGAGATAATGCCACCTATACCAGAGACACTCTTTTATTCACACCAAAAATTATTGATATTTTAACTGAATATGAGTGAAAATACAAGTGAAATAGATAATCTCCTGTCCAGTGAGATGCTGTAGAATACATCAGTCCCAGGTCACTTAATTTTATATATTTGTATATAGGGATATATTCCTTCTTTCCAGTGTTCCTCTGGTTTGAACCTCTCACATAAAGGATACAAAGGTTGAAACATTCAAGTGGAGACCTCCCTCCAGGAGCAGTTTTTGGTCAGGTATGTCCAAGTTCCTCCTGCTGAGGTACCCAACAGATTTCCCCAAGAACCCCTTTGCAGGGCATCTGGTTCTCTGAGTGCTCAGAACTTCTCTCAGATTTACACACAGGTCTTGGAGCTCACAGACTCATTAATTCACATTTTAAAGCATCATTAATTCACAAAGTTTTCCTGGATATTAATGGAGGATTTTATGAGCTCTTATTTATAGGAGGATGGAATAAATGAAAACAATATTCTGTCATTTCCCAGTTCCACGCTGCACCTTTCCTGGAAAGTATGAAAACAAAGCAAACCTGCCAAAACCATTTAAAACTAAAAGGTTTTACTTTCAGCTTCTGATTTTCCGAGCTACTCCAGGGGAACTTGTACCTTACATCCAATATTTTAAGAACTTTGATCAGCATAATAACATGGAGGAGATTTTCTAGAATTGGAGGATAATTTCTTGCTTTCTTGCTGTACAAGGGTTTGAATAATTGTGAGTGACAGCCACAATTATTTAAACTATTGCACTGTGTAGCCCCACCTCCCCTTTAATGGTTCAGGGAAGAATATATGTATCACATTAGCATAAATTTCATTTACTCTCTCATATAAAATGCAAATCAAGAAGGCTAAACTTTAAGTAGCATTCATTTAGTTTTTCATGCAGGACAAGGACTCTTACTGAGGGGGAGGGAGAAACAAGTCAACATAAAGCTACAAATAATTTGAATTAATCCATGAAGATAGAGCACAGTCCTGAGTGTCCCTTTGATACTGGTTTAGAAATCCTAAATATTTTTTTCTGTATCTGCCAGTTTTCTCAGATGTGATGAGATGCAGCCCCCCTCAAATTCTGTGCTAAAAACCCCTTATTTAAACCCATTTTGAGGGCAACTCTTCAGCAGTGCCAGTGAACTGCAACTGAGGGTGTGAATTCCTCAAATATTTTCAATGCAAGACCAAGATCTTTCTTCTTTTGTAACTCTGATCCCTCAACTCATCCATGGATGATCCATTCCCTTCCTTGGGATGGTTAACCCAACAATTATCACGGATATGGGTGTCAGGAGCCAGCCCTGGATCAATATCTCAGAGGTTTGTGCCTTGAACACTCAAACCACCCTTATGAAATGCTGCTCTCCTGTACAAAATCTCCCCTTAGAACCTTGTTTTCTGGCAAGCCTGGCAAAGCAAACAGGCTTTGAAGTATTCCCTAAAATTCTTCCCAAACTGTAAGTCAAGAGCGACTTTCTATGGCGTGACAAGAGTTTAACATGATTCCTGTGTTTATAAATATATATATTTTAAGTCAGAGTTCTTTATTTATCATAGGATTCGAGAAACAAAGGTCTCCTGCCTTTGATTTCCTGGGAGAAAACATTTTACAGCTGCCTCTGTGGAGTTCTAAGGGTTGTTTAAAGGCATCTGCTTTTTTCGGGATGGAAGTTCAAGGGAAATGATTTCAAAGAACCTCAGAGGAGAGAAGCTGAAGTTGGCAGATCTTCTCATTTGTGTATTCCTTAGCTCTTATTTGAAAGGAGAAGAAGAAATCTGGTTGTTTTGTAGACACAGAACTGAGATGGAAATTGCCAAAAACACAAATCAGCTCTGTAGGAATGAAGACTCGCCCTGTCACCTGGATGTTGGTCACACAAAGTGGCATGACAAAGCCAGAATATAATGGTTAAACCTCTTCAACCCCATCAACCCTCTGTTAAAGTTGCAACTCAAGGCATCTGAATAAAATTTCTCAGGGAAACCTCAGTAAAACTGAAATATTTGTGAAAAAATGATGGAAAAGTGTCATTTTGTTAATTTTCTCACCAGTTTTAACTATACATTGCCATTTGTGTTCAAAACACTGCTCTGCCACTATTTGCCCTTTTTTTTTGAAGCTGTTGGAAATAACTAATAATATCCAAGATATTTTCCAGAATTGGAGGGTAATTTCTAGTTGTAAGTTGCTTTTTTAACGTACCAAAAACATTCCTGGAGCAGCAGAAGTCAGAAAGAGCATTCTGCAATCCCTTTCCCTGGGAATCACTTGACCTTTTGAAGCAGACACTGTCTGGGAATCTGCTGTTTCTCTTCAGGGCTCCATTTAGAAACAAACACTGCAAAAAGGTTGCAGCTTTACTGAAAAACCTTTGGTTTATTCACCCACTGAAAAACTGAACCTGCAACAGCAGCAAGAGACTCTGTAAACAGGCTGCAACAGGCCTTGCTGATGATTCCTGCTTACAACACCATCTGAAATTATTCTATCATGTTAAACTCACAAAAATCAGACAAAGCTTTGGTTAATTAAAATAAGTTGATTGCTTTTCATTTGCCGTTGGAGTGTTGACAGTTCCCTCATCTGTGGCACCTCCTGAACAGTTCACAGCAACATGACACAATAATTTCAACCAGGGTGAAGTGATTATGTGATCTAATTTAGGAGACAGTTGCATCCTGGGAAGGCAGATTATCAGACAAAATGGTGTGTCAGCTTCATTCACGAGAAAGGAGAATTCGAGAGATTATTTTGCCTTCAGATCTAATATCCCCTGTTCACAGTTAGTGACTGTATTTTCTTCTTGGTCACAGTTAATTTTCTTTCTGCATTTGACATATTTTCCTGGTTTTCAGAGAAATATCTTGTGTTATTCTGTTGAAATATCTTGTGTTATTCTGTTGAAATACCTTGTGTTATTCTATTGTCTATAAAACCAAGTTCTGTTTAAAGATAGTCCCTTGATTTCATTTATTTGTGTCTTCATCCAGTTCTACTTTTTTTCCCCAACGTATTTAGGGCTCAGTGTCTTAAGAGGCCTCTCCAGAACACTCAGATGGAAGTATCTGACAGCTCATTTTAGGCCTCTCTAAGCTAATCTTCTCCAGCCTGCACATCAGATCCCTGCTCATCCAGAACTCTTGGCTAACAGCCTGGATCAAGCCAGACCCTCTCTGGATTTAAGCTGTACAAAGACAACAAGAGTAGGAAGCACCCTTGGCGCACAAGAAATACCTTACTATGACGATCAGAATAGAAAATTAAGAATTATATGTTTCCACAGATCACTTTACTGATTAATTTACTGAATTATTTCAGCAGACCAAACTCCAAAGGGGGTGGTTTTGCTCAGTGTCCTCACTCTTATTACTTTTCTGCCCCTCACACTCACCATCTCACCCTCTTGCATTTGAGGTTGGATCAATATTAGCGGAAACCTGACCTGGCTGCCATTGAAACAACAGCAAAACTTGCTTTTTTTCTTGACTGGAAACACGACCAGGCTCAGATTTTTTTTTTTGTCTTTTAATTACCAGGAGGTTTTAAAGGTGAGCCTCGCTCTGTCTGGCTTCATTTAATCTGGGTGGTGACCTTTGCTGGTGCCCTCACAGCCGCATCTCAGAGCCTTGGGGTGCAGGGAGAGCTCTTTCCGTGAGGCCAGAGGAGCAAAGCCACAGCAGGATAAAACACCCAGCTCTGAAGATGTCCCCAAAACGACAAAGAGCACAACTAATTAGATTATTTTGTGCTTTTGAATCTTTTCAAGCGATTTGAGATCTGTTTTCCATCTCCCCTCCCTGGTGGTTTCTCTGAGCTCTACAACATCAGTGTGTTCTTTGTAGCTGCTGCTCCCCAGACTAAATTAAACCCTGGTGAACATGGCTAAGCCTGACTTTGATAATTCACTTGGGCAGCCTAATGTCTAACCTGAGCTGTGCTTTCTGTCCAGCATGCCTGGCATCCTCTCTGCTGTTTTCAATACACCTTCATATAATCACTGGTCCCAAAGAAAGGATTAATCTGCCATTTCTTAAGATTAATTCATCTTATTTAAATCCTTCTTCGATAAATATTTGAAATTAAGACAAATGTTACACATAAGGGATTTAATTAACAATGTGGTTTTAGTGTTCTTTCCCTTTCAGGTTGGGTTTGGTCTTTATACTTTCTGAAGTCCGGGGAGATTATTCGGTTTCTCTTGCAATCTTTTAATCTCTTCTGTATGAAATATTTAAACTTTCAACATGTAATAATTATGAGTAAGATCAAGATTGGAGCTTAGAGCAACTTAAGGGAAATTCTTTCATTTCAGCCTGTGATGGCCTGAGAGCATTAAAGTTACAAAATCAACATTCTCCTGTTTCCTTTAAGGCCATATCGTTGCTGCCCTTTTATATTGAAATATATATATTTTTTTTTTTTAATGTTCTTATCATATTTCAGACTCCCTGACTGAAAGATCTAAATTCTATCTGGTTGATTTGCCTATAAAATATGGTTCTTCAGGTTGTTTTATCTGAGCTGTGGGTTTAGGACTGACCTTAGGTCTTTGGGTTTCTTACTTGAGCAGGGGATAAGCAGCTGTGTCCTGTCTGTGGGCCTCACACAGCCTTCAACCAAACCATGGGAAAGATTCATTCCTGAATGGGAGAAAGTGTTGAGGGACAATGATCAGAGAAAGAATTAAAGTATCTATCTCAAACCTTCTCCAGTCCTAATCTTTTGAACATTTCGGAGAGCCCAGTTTTAAGTGGACTGTGACAGAGCACAGCAAATTCCATTGCAGATCTGAAAACAGAACTCAGGGCCTCAAAATCCCAGGACATCCCTCTCTTAAACCTGTCCATGGACTTGGCAGTGCTGGGTTAACAGCTGGACTCAAGGATCTTAAGGGTCTTTTTCAGCCTAAATGATTCTTTGTCCCCATTTTGAAATGGGCCAACAGTTGTGTCTAACAGGAATGGCTTTTCCTTTTCCTTTTCCTTTTCCTTTCCCTTGTTCCAGTTTTTCCTGAAAAAACCTCATTATGCCAAGACAAGGCTCCTCTGATGTTCCTTTTTATCACCTCAAAACTTTTTAAAGGCAAACCAGCTGTGGGTTGTTCCTTCAGGAGGAGCCTCCGTTATTGCAGCTCTGAGGCACAAACACATCATTGGCTTTACGTGCAGTTTTAGCTTCTTGTTTGTTCTCCTTTACCTTCCTTTCAAATTGGGGATGTAAAACCAGAAAATGTCTTCATTTGGCTTGTGTTGATTTCATCACTATGTGGGGCAAATTCTTCCCAGTTTTGTGGCTTCATTTTGTTTCTTAGTCAACATTATTTTACTGTTTGATCTTTTTTTAGTCGATGACAAAAGTGGCTTTGGTGACAATCTCTCTGTTCCTTATTGTATTCTGTTTAATACTTGTAACTCTGTGGCTTTACTGCAGTTGCCTCAGAAAATATGTGATGGACAAGGTACAGAACATTCAGGAGGCATTCCCTGTCCTGGTGGGGCCTTCTCCTCCCTGTGCCCACAGGAGCACAGGAGAAAAATGGGAAAAAAATGTCTAAAAGTTTCCTTTTTTTCCCTTTTTTTTGGTAAACTTTGTTTCTCCCTGCCTGGCAGGAGGGAGAAGCAGCTAATGTCTCCCTGCTGAAAGCATTAACTGATTGCATTGTTGCTTGAGCACAGCAGCTGTCCTTATACATTTAGACTCCCAGTGACAACAAAATTAAGGCAGCCTCCCCTTCTGTCAGGCAATAAAATGATTTTCTCAACTTCTTTATCTCTTCTGAGAACTTCTCAGTGCCTGCCTTTCTCTGGCTGCAGTGAGATGCTCCATCTGAACCCATCATAATGGAGGGGACCTTTTACTCAGTGTTTGCCAGAATGAAAAAAAACCCACCAAAATAATCCATATTCTGGCATGTCCTGAGGGCTGATTTCCTCCACTTTTCCATTTGCTTTGAGTTGGTTGGTGTGGGTGGGTGTTTAATCTCATTTATGCTCAGTAGTTGCCCATGGCTTTTGTGATTAAGTGGCTCTTGTTTTGCCCCTGGCACAGCTCAGTTCCCTGGCTGGCAGGAAGGAGGGTGCTGCTGCAAGGGCTTAACTCTTGAATTTTGGAGCCTGGGAGGGTTCTCCAGCCTTCTGTAGGATCACAAAACTAAATTAGCACCCAGAATTTTCTAGCAAGCTTTCTGTGTGTTGTCACTGTCCCTTGGCAGGTGAAGGCCTCCCAGGTGAGGGTTGGAGCCAAATTCCATCTTCTCTTGCTGTCCTCCAGGGCTGGATAACACCGAGGGGGCAACCAGGCTTTGGATGTCCTGCAGCAACTGGGCTGATCTTCTGCCACTGCTCCAGGCTCTGTTAAGATCCATCTCATCAGGCAATTCAGGGTTTCTGTCAGATATAGAGGAGACCAAGGGCAGCCCAGGACAGCCCTGAGCTCATAAACCTCCTCCAACAGCCCTGTGTTCCTTCTCAACAATTTTACACCTCTGTTTTTCGGGGCCAAGGGCTCCCTCTGACTCATTTGGGCAATTTAATTGTTCCATTTTGCCCTTTGTACAGCCAGTGATGTTCAGACATCCAGAAGTCCCACGTAGTTCCCCCTGCCGGGATCTTAGGATGACATGGAAGCACAACGGACTAAGAAAATAATTTTAAACTCAGTCTTTTCTACTTTCAGTGACCTATTTTGGATTCTTCTTTTGCAGCAGCCATCCCACCTGCAGTCAAAGAATTAGGAATTGAAGGTGTATCACCTCTGCTGAATAGCTGATTGCAGTATGAATATAGATCTATATTCTTCTGATTTTATGTGTACTTAAATTTAAAATGTATATTTAAATTTAAATATCTGTTGTTTTTAATGGCAGAATAACTCTTCAATCTTTTAATACCTTGTTTTGCCCAGAGCTGATTGTTTCTCTTCACATGCACTCGCCAGTTCCAGCTCAGTGTTCTAAAACCACCAACTCTAACTTAGAGACTGCAGGGTAAAAGGCTGCATCATCCAAATTTACCACAGCAGGATCCTTCACCTATTTTCTGAAACATTTAGTTTCATTTTTTCCTCTCCATCTGACCCTTGCAGCTCAGCATTGGTAATTAGCCCCCTGCTTCTTCCAGAGCTACTAAAAACCAGGGAAAAATAAATGTTTCCATTTGAAACCATTATTGCAGAGGCAGCGCCGTGGAACACTGGAGACTCACTCCTGATGGAAGGGCAATTTTCATAAAACCACACTCAGGCATTTGGGTTCAAGCTTCCAGAATTAAGAACAATATATTTTCTTTTCTTTTTCTTTTCTTTTTTTTTTTTTTTAATGAGAACTTGAGGCAGTGCCATTTCTGTGTTTCAGAGTATGAGCTCAGCTGTTAAAATCTCAGCTTGAGATGCTCTCGTCCTAAAATCCCTGATAGAAACCCCTCCAATCTGAAAGAATTAAAATTAGTATTAATGGAAGCAAAGAAAAAGCCTTTGGGAACATCACTTCTTCTCCAGTGGTACCCAAAGGAAATGATGTTTGTATGGGAGGATGCTCAAGCAAAGAATTGTTTTTTAGAAAATTGCTATTTGCAAAATAATTTAGCATCACACATAGTCCTAACAGTGCTTTTTGTAGGAGATCCAGCAACAAAATATCCTTCCATTTTCTCCATATTATGCCACTCAAATCAAACTCGAAGTTGAAAGAGTCCAGGAAAAGCTCAGATCAGCTGCTCTGAGCTTTCTGCACACAGATACGATGAAGTAGATATTTCATTAAATCACTAAATACCAAAATCAACCCAGAATTTACCAAAACCTTCCAGGAAATATTGCACCTTGTAACTCGGACTCTGCTGCTCTGCTTCCTGTTCCATCTATGGATTTAAATTTAAATCCTATTTTCTTCCTCCTGCAAGGGACATATTAGAACAGATGTTATTGACTGTTAGAGCCTAATCCTGCAATGACACCACGTTCAACTCATCCCATTTTCTTATGGAATTTGATGGTTTTCTTTAAGCTTCAGCTGCTTTGTGTCACCCAGCTGTTTAAGGAGCTCAGCCTTTCATTCAGTCCAAGAGAATTCCTGAACAGGCAGGATTGAGGGCTTGGAGGCCCAGAAAGCCCCACATATCTAAATGTCAAGATTGTTGCCTGTTTTGTGTGACAACTGTGATGTTTTTAATGTGTTCACCCAGAAATAAGGGGGGGTGTTCAGGGATGGTGAGGAGGAGCAGCACAGCCAGAGCTGGGGGTGGATTTTTGGAGGGTACTGAAATGACAACCAGAAAATCATGATAGGGCAGCTCTACTGGGACGAAAGGCTGAGAGAACTGGGATTGTTCAGCCTGGAGAAGGGAACCTTTGGGATGACCTGTTTGTGGCCTTCCAGGAGCTGAAGGAAGATGGAAGAAAGATGGAGAGAGACTATTTACAAGGGCCTGGAGTGAAAGGACAAAGGGGAATGGCTTCAAACTGACAAAGGGCAGGGTTAGAGAGGATGTTGGGAAGGAATTCTTGGCTGTGAGGGTTGGGGAGGCCCTGGCACAGGTTGCCCAGAGAAGCTGTGACTGCCCCATCCCTGGGAGTGTCCAAGGCCAGGTTGGACGGGGCTTGGAGAAACCTGGGCTGGTGGAAGGTGCCCCTGCCCATGGCAGGGGGTAGACTGGATGGGCTTTAAGGTCCCTTCCAACCCAACCCATTCTTACAGTGTCCGCTGGTTTAGCTTGAAGGCTCCAACTTCCCCTTTCTCCCACCTCTCTCACATTTGTGATTTTCAGAGATGAATCAGTAGTGTTGTCTCTGTGTATTTGAGTTCCCCTCCTCCTCTGAAGGTTTTATTTACTCCCCTCTTGACTCGATGCCACTCTGCTTCAGAAATTCTCCTCAACTTTGACTTCTCCTGCAGCACAAAGGCAACCTGAGGGCCCTTAAATCCACCATTAAAATGTTTATTTTCATGCCTTTCCAAGCCCCTGGAAATACATATTATACTACATGGCATTGTTGTAAATACCATTTCTCTTAATGCAATGATCTCAGCCTAATCTTCCAAGGGTGTGAATATGCTTAAAGAGATGGATGCTAAGGAAATTAAAATGAGCTAAGAGAAGATGCTTCATAACCCTAGAAATATTGCAAGCATTATTTAAAGCAGTTAATATTTTTACAGCCTCGTGAATGCTAATCTCTGGGAAATCTCAGGTACCAAATATAGTTTTAATTCTCAATTTTAGTTATCACAAACTGGAACTGTAAATTAATTTCAGCACTATAAAAAGTAATAGAGACGTTTATTTTCTTAAGCAATCTGGCTTATTCAGCTGCAGACTAGAGCTGAATTAATGGTCCTGCTATGCTGAATGCAAAATTAGTGATAATGGGAAATGCATGTAATGATAATATCTGCTGGAAGAGTTATAATGCTGGAGCCCAAATTTTTCTCATTAATATACTCCATTACTATTAAAAAATGATACTCAGCTTCCTATCTGGCACTTGAGTGCTTTTATGGTGAGTTTTTTTATAAAATATGGCCCCTTTTGCAGTATCAGTACAACATGAGTGGGCTTCAATCTTTTGGGGGGTGTGTTAAGTGTAGAATTATGGTGCCTGTTGTATTTCCATAATCCAAAGTCAGGATAAGATAAAACCTTGAAAAAGTCACTGGGTGTGGCTCCAAACTTCAGTCTGGAGAGATGGAAGGAGGTGCTAAATTGGAAAAAGTAGAGATCCACAGCAGATCAATAACAGCACCCTGCTTCCCTCATCCCAGAAGAGAATTTCCTGGATTACAGATTGAGGGTTTATGTGGATCTGGACGAACGTGTACAAGAGACAAGAAGCAGTCCAGAAAAGTGCATGAGGAGACTGAAAATGTGATCAAGAAAGAAAGTGAGAAGACTTAGAGACTATGAGAGATACACATGGAGCTGTGAGAAGGAGAAGTGGTTTCCTGTGTTGGATCCTGCTGTGCATCAGAAACCAGAGAAAAACCTTTTAATTTTATATTTTATTGTATTTATTCTGTCTGTTATATTCCCTGTGAGTGATAGGGTATTGCCAAGGAGATTTATTGCTTGGTTTCTCTCCCTAACAGAAGCATCTCCCAAGACTTTTGCAGTCCCTTGGCTCGCTCAGAGTTTGTTATGAAGGAGTTTTAGTGCAATAAATGTTTTTCTCTAAATGTAGCTCTGACAACTGCACGGAACAGGAGTGTCCAAGTGTGGTGGGAGGTGTTGGACCTGCAGGAGGAGGTGGGATGAGTAGCCCAGTTCCTCCCAGCAGGCCCCCATGGTGAGCTGAGCCCTTTGTGCTCAAAGGTTATTTTTGAGCTGTTCCAAACGTGAATCGCTCTGAGCTCGTGGCATTAAACAAAAGTCAGAGCAAAGAGCAGAGCAAGAGCAAACTGATCCTCCAGCATTAAAGGTGACCAGCTTTAATGTGAGAGCATGCAGAGAACTACAGAGTCATTTGAGGAAAAGGTCTCCAAGATCATCGAGTCCAGCTTTGGATCCCCACCTTGTCACCCAGCCCAGAGCTCTGAGTGCCACGTTCAGTCATTCCTTGGACACCTTCAACACCAGGTTCCAGTTCACAAATACTCTCTGCCAGAAAAATTCTGCCAAGCCACTGAGGTTCACAAGGCTTTGAAAATTTCTCCTAAAGTCTGACTCATAAAATAAACCTCATTAAAAAAAATCCTCCTCCAGTCGTTCCTTGAATACCGGGTTCCAGTTCCTTGGACACCTCCAGGGATGGGGACTCCACCACCTCCCTGGGAAGCCCCTTCCAATACCTGATAACCCCTTCCATGGAGAAATTCCTCCTGATTTCCAGCCTGGACCTCTTCTGGGGCAGCTTGAAGCTGTTTCTTCTTGTCCTGTTCCTTGATCCCTGGGAGTAGAGCCCGATCTCCCCCTGGCCACAACCTCCTGTCAGGTTATTTTGACCAGATCCAGGGAGAATGCTGGGGAGACTGGGATGGAGAGGAGGGCATCAACCTGCTGTGGTGGTGGCACCTTCTTCTGCCTAGAACACAGTGGCTTCCAAAGGTTTTTATACCTCAAGGTGGTTTTGTGGCGAACATGAAATATTTTGTGTTCTGCAGTGTTTATTTTGTTTTCTTTGCTTTGGACTAACGAGCCTGAGCCAGAAAACCATGCAGGCAAAATCAGTATGCACAGTGCAAGCATCAACTTAAATCTACAAAGTTGCAGTGGGCTATATAAAGATTTATTAATCAAAACATTTGCAAAATATTGACTGTGTGTGTGCGCTGTTAGGCCTGAGAGATCATCTCCAAAGTAAAGCTTGAATTAATCACTTCTTCTCATCCATTAATCTTGGAAGAATTAAAAAAAAAAAAAAATTCGTAGGAGATGTTTGTGGATAATTTTCTAAGTGTGTTTTTGGTAATTTCATTCTCTAATTGAAAATTATTTCCTCTCAACAGTTGTCGTGTAGAGCTCAGAAACAACAGCTTGGGGTAATCAGCCAAAACGTGGCTCATGGAACAAATGGGGGTTTGGTGATTCCTGGCTCCTCCCAAATCCCTGGAGGGTGAACCCGGGACCTGAAGCTCCCAAGGGACCAACCAGAACCACAAAATCACATTTTGATACCTCTTTTGGCTCAGACAGCCCTGTGAACACAAATCTGGGGAAATCTGGTCAGGAGGATCTGGCAGTGCCTGTTCCCTGCACAAATGCAGTTGGAGCACGAGAGTAAAGAAGAAGAAAATGTGTTATTGTTGGGGAAAAAAAACCCCCATGTTTTAGTATCCAACCAAAGAAAAGTTCTCACTTTTCTTTTTTAAATTATGTTTTGTTTAAAATGTCTGTCTTGCATTAGCTGAATGAAAAATATTATGGAAAAACATTAATTAATTAAATTCATTAATTAAAGCATGCAGTGATAGGACAAGAGGGATTGGCTTCAAACTACCAGAGGGCAGAGTTAGATGGGATATTGGGAAGGAATTCCTGGCTGTGAGGGTGGGGAGGCCCTGGCACAGGTTGCCCAGAGAAGCAAATGGAGGCTTTGAATGGAAAAATATGCAAATCTCTGGGTGTTTTAGTTCACATAGACCTCACAAACTATGCCATAAAAGTCAAGTATCTCCCATAAAGTGGCCTATGATGCAGTTCCCATCCTCTGAGGGCTGGGAGAAGCCCATGGATCCAGCCTCCTGCCCACCCTGAACGATGCTGAAAGCCCTGATGTTGTACTGATTAAAAAGCAGTGGCATCATTTGGACTTTAGTTATTTATTTTATTTTATTTTTAATTTGTACTTATTTTTAACTTTAATTTCTTTAAGTGCCAAGGAATTGCCAGCCCAGCCCAGAGTGCCAATGAGTCAATAAGTGCTGGCAGGCTTATTTGACTTAAAGTTTGTGAAGTGCCACAGAGCAGCCCTGCTGTAGTTGATGGCTTTAATCTTAAAAAAAAAATAAATAAAAAGAATCAATTTGTAGCGCTGGCATGATGGGGAGCAACAGCCATGATTTTATTTCAGATGTGCTTTTTAGTGCCTTTATGAGGAGGTTTTATAAACAAGGTTTTAAAGTGCAAGGCGTGTTGTTATTTTATTTCCTCCCGACAACTAATAAGTGAGAGAGCCAGGGATGTATTTATAGCTGGATGTGTTTATGGAAGGAATCTTCCAGCCACTGGAGGAAGGAACACACATCTCCTAATGCAGAGGAATGATTGGGAGCTCCTACTTAGGAATGTGGTGCCAGAGCTGAATTAGACAAATTATTATAGCAATGTCTGCTCTACACTACCTGCTACTGCAGAATCACTCTCATGATTTTCAGTCTCAGGCAGAGAGGAAAAATAAGAAATGTGGTGCTATTTTCATTGCACAGCTCTCTATTTTCTGCTCCCCATATATACATATATATAAATATATTTGTGAGTGTATATATATATTTATATAAATATATATGTAAAGCTCAGTTACTATCTTTTTTTTTTTTTTTTTTTTTTTACTTTTATTCTTAATTTTATTCTTGCCAAGGGTGGGCAGGTAAAGCTGCAGGAGATGTTTGTGCCCCTCCCACTGGGTACCACTTCAGAGCTGTGCATTCATTCCTTGGAGACAGAAATCCCTTATGAGGAAAGGAGTGAAAATGCAAATCCAGAAACCCAAACTATTCTCTGCATTAAATCCATCACTTCATGGAATAAACTTCACCTTTTGCCAAAAATAAAATAGGTACAGAACACAGTTCTCTCTTCTAACATATAATTGTGATACTTGGGAGAGAAGTGTGTGTATATTAGACAGGAGCAAAGGCCTATTTTAGGAGTCAGACTTTAAGGGAAATTTTCAAAGCCTTGTAAAACTCAGTGGCCTGGCAGAATTATTCTGTTAGAGAATATTTGTGAACTAGAGAGTGTGGGTTTACAGACCTTCTCTATAAAGCTATTTATCCATCTATAAGAATTTTACTTTATATATTTCACTAGATAATGCAAATATGCAAATATATATATATATAAAAATGTAATAATACTGACTTATAAACTGCCTGCAGAACAGATTACAGGAAATAAGAGTAAAAATGTCTCATCCTCCAGACAGGAAACTGTGATTCTTTGATGGGTGGTGGGAAGGATCTGGTTTCTCACTCCAGTATTTGTTGAAAAGTGGGATTTGCTTGTCCAGGGTGGCCTGTTGGGACAGTTCAACCAAGACAACAGCTAAGAGCTGATGAGTTGCAATTAGTCAAATGTTTTAGGGTCAAGGAGTTCTTTCCTTAATTTAGGAAAATGTTGGAAGAGCCATGATAAAGGGCTGTTGTATCCACTTCCTGGCACTGCAAAGCCATGTCAGCACCTCCCAGAGGAGCCAGGAAAAGCTCCAACTGCAGGAGCACATTCCCTAAAACAGCAAATAAACTCAGCATTCCATCCTTTGGGACCCTGGGCTACCCTGAGCCCTCCCTGAGAGCCCAACTGCAGCTCCCAAGGCCTTGCTGGGTGAAGGGGACAGTGCCAGCAGCTTTGGGAGCAGCGATGAGCTCTGAAAAACGTGTTCACCCACTGGAGTGAGGAGAAGGAGCATCAGGATAATCCTCCTCTTCAAAATTCAAATGTCTGACTGCCTTTTTACCAGCCCAGCCATCCAGCTGCTACTTGGCTAAGGCTGGGGGATTTAACCCAGGCAGGGTAATTCCATAGGGGTTAAGCCTTGTAACTACTTTGCTCTGCTCTGCATCAGCATTTGTCTCCTACTTTTCTCTGCTGGAAGCAGGAATACAAAAAAAGTACTTCCAGCTCAGCCACTGGATGATTTTTATCAGCTCATTTTAGTCAATAAAGAAAGAAGTCAATCACTCCTGGAAAATAGCACTTTCCAGAGCTGTATAAACCCAGGCAGTACAATCACAGGATAAATCAATAACTGCATTAATCAATAGGATGTAAACTGCTGATCTCTGTGGATAAATTGTACTGGTGTAAGAAGGCTTTCAAATAAATTCTGAGCCCACTCAAACAGCACAGGCTTTAAATCTACTGAGGGCAGTGGGACCCGGGAAAGATTTGTGCTGTTTCTCTTTAAAATCTCTGGGATAGCAAAGCTGCAGAATAATGTAATTAAATCATGTTAGTAATGCTCACACACTCACACACAAAGTTTACTGCAGTGAGAGCTCCAGAAAATATCCTTTCGCTCAAATCTGCCTGGAACAGGAGGTTTCTGGGATTGTGTGGCACCTCTGGAGGAAAAGGCAGGATGAATAAAGTGGTGAGACACTGGCACAGGTTGCCCAGAGATCCCTGGAAGTGTCCAAGGCCAGGTTGGACGGGGCTTGGAGCAACCTGGGCTAGTGGAAGGTGTCCCTGCCCATGGCAGGAGGTGCAACAAGATCATCATTAAGGTTCCTTCCAACCCAAACTACTCTGTGATTCTATGATTTCTGTGATTTCTGTGATTTCTATGAAGAGGAAGGAGTGCCCAGAGAAAAGAAGGGAAAGCTGAGCTGCCACCTGGTTATCTTACAGCCCCAAGAGCTGTAGGAGGTTTTGCATCTCCAGGCACCTCCTTTTCTTACAAAACCTCCACCAAACCATCTCAATTTTCATTTAACATGTCACCATAACATAGTCCAAAGCAGGGCCTTGGGACACAGGGCTTGTAAGGGAAAAATCAGGCTATGTCTGAGGAGATGGGACTCCTGGCACCAGGCTGTCCCTCTGCTCCAGCTGTGCTGCCCTGGGAATGTGGCTGGAAAACCAGCACAAGGAGGTAAAAGAGGGAAATGATTCTGGAAAATTTGTGTTGGACTTTTCACTGAGAGTCTGAGCGTGTTGTGCAGAAAGAAGGAGGTGATGAAAGCCATGGAGTTGTGCCCAACACGAGTGGGAATGCAACAGGGATGGGCACAGGTGGTGGGGATGGGCTGAAGGGAGGTTTCAAGCTTTAGTGCAATAATTAATAGATGTGCTCTGAGCAGGTCAGGGTCACAGCAGCCCTTTCTGGCAGAGCAGGGACCAGAGCCAGGCACGACAGGGCCTTAATTAACCTGGCCCACCTCCCACACCAGCTGTGGGAAGCTGGATTTACTCAAGTGCCACAATTCCAGAGCCTTAAATGTCTTATAAAAAACTTCTGGTGTCCTTTTTTGCTTCAGAATTGCTCCAATTTGTCCTCTAAGGATGATAAACGTTCGTAGCTGGTTTTCAGTACTGAAATATATTGGTCTTACAGAATAGATTAAGTAAAGAAACAATACATAACAGTGTGATTAATATGACATTTTAATTGCTACATCAGGCATATTTTCAAGTATTAAGTCCTGGGAACTGATAAAAAAAGTTCATATTAAAAAAAATCAGAATGATTGAAGCCGTTTAGAGGCCCTTGCTGGACCATGCTGTCAAAATGTCCAACTGACCTTTTCCTCGTGGTAAATTTGTCCAAGGGAGATTTTATACAAGCTATTTTAATTTGATTTCCCCACCCTTCCCCCTGGTTTTTGGATTAGATAATGGTCAGAGCAAGAGAAATGTCAAATCCTTACATATACTCTGCAAATGGCCAGGGGCCATTCTGTATGAAGTCTCTGCAACTTTATTTAAATTTTTAGAGACATTTCTGAATGCATCATTTGCCACTCTTTCACATTTTCAGTTTGGAACAATCCTGGAAGTGTTTCCCTCCACTAACTCCTGGTCAGGAGCAGAAGGTGGCACGTAGGGATTGTCCCAGCTCAGTGGAGGTGGGATGGGTCACTCCCTGGCACCAGCAATGCACAGACCATGGGCAGTGCCTGTTTCTACCCAAGCTGTGCTTTGGAGAGCTCCTCATCCTTTGGAACAGTACAACAGTCCCCTGTTGGTATCCTCAATCCACACTCACCCAAAGGCAAACACAGCCTTGGATTTTAGGAAGGAATTCTTCCCTGGGAGGGTGGGGAGGCCCTGGCACAGGATCCCAGAGAAGCTGCGGCTGCCCCATCCCTGCAAGTGTCCAAGGCCAGGTTGAACAGGGCTTGGAGCAAGCTGGGCTAGTGGAAGGTGTCCCTGCCCATGGCAGGGGGTGGCACTGGGTAAACTTTACAGTCCCTTCCACCCCAAAACAATCTATTATTCCATTTTATTGTGGCTACACCTACACAGGCACCTGAGACGTCAGATTTGGGAGCCCTGAGATGCAGCAGCTTTTTGCCACTTCAAGGGAAATTGTGAGGGATGACCCTTGGAGGGGATGAAAACCACGGGTTTATTCAGAACAGGACAAGTTCTGCCTTATCTTTTCACCAGGTAGAAAGCAAAGAGTTGGAAATATGTTCCCTGAAGAGACAAAAACCCACGGAGGGGCTTGAGGAGGGAGCTGAGATCCCCCGAACCTCTCTGAGCAGGTGAGTTCTCCCCTCCACACAGACCCTGCAAATCACCAGGGGAGAAATATCTGTGACTGAGGTGCATTCACATATTAATACAATCTTTTTCCACATTTACAACCCATTTATTCTTAAGTGTGATTTAGAGCTCGGTGTCAAGTCATCACCAGGGCAGAATTCCAACGACCCGCTGGAAACACAGGGAGTTTCTGCACTTCAGGATAATGTTGATTTAGGGGCTGGTGCAATAGCCCACATGGGCTATTTTATTTAGTTTCTTGCCATTCCTATTCAAAAATTGCCCTATAAAACAGGGAGAAGGCGTTAAATAAAGTTTAAACGCTCATAAATCTCAAAGAAACATCGTGTTTGGAGTGAAGGGAAACGTTTGGATAGACTCAAAATTGCTTTTTTCATGGAGAAATATTTTGTTGATGTGTTAAATTTAAAAGGAGAATCTCTGACTGTGAGTTTCTTTCATTTTTTGATACTTTGCTTAGGTTATCAAAAGAAAATAGGTATTACTGTTCCAGCTCTTTGAAAATTTTGGCTGTAATTTGATCCGGTGCTTCTGAAGTGTGGTGATTTTAGACCTGATGCCTCTAAAATCTGGTAGAACTGGGCCCAAGTTCTCCTAATTTGAGTGGAGTGTTTAATTCATCTTCCTGGTTGCTAAAAATCAGGAGCACTGCAGAGTTTTTTGTTTGACTTCTTCCACAGTTTTCATTTTGTCTTCTGGTTTTAGGGGATTTATGCTGTTCCTATTTCTGCAGTTTTTCCTGCAACTGTGAGTGACAAACCCACTTTTTGACCCTTTTTCTTTCTTTTTAATGAATGCTACCAGCCATCTGAACTCTTCCAGCATCAGCTGCTTTAATAACATTTTCACATGACAAGGAGAGCTGGAATTCCACTGCTTTGGGCAGCTCAGACTCAGTTTTGTCCTGGTGAGGCATCAAAAAAGAACTGGGGAGCTGAAGGGAAGAAAATGAACCTGCACAAGTTAGAGGGGTACAAGGATTTAGGGAGGATGGGCTGACATTATATCGATATTTAAAGGGTATTTTAAAAATATAAATAAATATAAAGATATTTATACAAATATAAATATCAATTTTAAATATAAATATTTAAAAAATTCTCCTAAAGAATGTTTGGAATTCCTCTCCTGAGGCAGAATATTCACTTGGAAGGCCTTTTGAGGGGAGTTCAGCAAGGGAAGATCTTCACTCATATTCGTGGTGTTCCTCTATTATTCCTTCCTTTCCAAAGGGCTGCTCCCATGGGAGTAAAAAAACAAGCCTGATGTAGAAATGATGAAGTTAAAGAGCCTGATTTGGCTCCTCCAGAGTAGAAAAGAACCTCAGTGCTGCTCACAGGACTGAGCACAGATCTGAAGAAGCGATTCATTGTTTGCTTCCACCGCCAGGAAAAAATGTTTTTACTTCATTAAGGTGTTACCAGGATTTTTAGTGCCACATCCACTTCTTTCTAAACCATTCTCTCCTTCTGAAAAAGCTGTGTTAAACCTCTCCCTAATAACTCCTGTGATTATCATCTTCGCAGAAATCCCAGAGGACAGGCTTCTAAAAGTGGCGTTTTATTTCCAGAGCCTCCCGGTAATTAAGCATCTCTCAGACCTTCTGTATTCAGCTGCATGGAACTGCTCTGCAGAAAATCTCTTTTCACTTGAATAAAAAGATGTTTTGTGTAAACTTAACAGAAGAATTTCAGTTCTCTTATGAAATACAAGAGTTTTAGGCTCAGTTTAATGAAGGAAAATAAAGTGTACTCTTTGCTTAATGGACACAAGGAGGTCTGTGAGTGAACAAAGGTCCTGCTGGAGACCTGTTGGGAAGGAGTGATATAAAAAGCTCTTTTAAACTCAAACAAATAATTGTCACCTCTATAAAATTCTTTATTGAGTTCAGTGCGGGGATTATTGAACATCATCAGGTGTAAGTGATCTTTAAGGTCCCTTCCAACCCAAAGCATTCTGTAATTCTATGGTTCTATGAAGTAATATTTGCTTCCTGTGGTTTTGCAATGTTTTTATCATTTTTGATTTTATTTTATGCTATTCTCCCTGGAAGTCCAACTTAAGGGGTCTGTGAGTGATTATAGAATCCTAAAATGGTTTGGGTTGGAGGGGACCTTAAAGAGATACCAAAGTTTTGGCAGCTCCCTCTAGGAATTGACATTTTAGACTCTCTCCCTGTCAATTTGGCCTCCCACGCCCATGGATAAGAAATATATTTATTATGCAGTTTGAATAATTATCATGTACAGATGAACCTCTTTTCTTTTACTCATTCATGTGCTTGGACATCACCACCCCCATTCAAAGAGATTCTTTTAAAAAATATTGGGAGGGAGGGTTAGGGTGTTATAAAAGGAGGTGTCATTCAGGTCTGGTTCAAGGCTTGCTGATGCCACAGAATTACTTTCTCTGGAATTCAATGGGCTTTGGGTTGGTACATTTGACTCTTTTTATTCAAGTTTCCCTTTTCTGTAGAAAATAGTCCAAATAATACATTTTACAACACCCTCTCTAATCCAGACGAGTGTAAAAAGTAAACAAATAGCTTTTATTTAATTGAAAATTGTTTTGGTTTTTTTTTAACAGGTTACATTGAAGAACAGGAGATAAATAATATCCACATCACAAGAAACTGCAACTCTCTTCTTCCCTCAGTTCTAGCAGCTTAGCACAGCCTTTCATGTTTGACACACCATTAAATGGGGTTTCAATAAGAACTACTTGTAAAAAATTTGAGACCACCCTCCTTGTAATCCCAAATTACCTTTGGCACCGCTCCATTTAATTAATGAACGTACATTTATCCTGTAATTTCAAAGCTTATTTTTAAAAATTCATGTCACACTGATAATAGTTCCTTAATGACAGACCACTTGTACCTCCCTCCCCCAGCCCCAGTTGGTTCTTTACCAGGAATGTTGGTCATGGTATTAAGAGAAAATCTACAGGTTTTATTGTTAAAAGTCCGTGGCTGAGCTTTGCTTTAATCATCAAGGAAAAGGGGTTACAAGAACAGAACTCAACAGCAGGATCCCAGATGCCAATATATGGTTTAGCCTTTGGGATGCTTTTGTTGCTCCAGAGCTTAAACCTGTAGAAACAGAAGCAGACAGAGGTAAATTAGTGTCAAAAATTACTTTTTATTATGCATTCTGACATAACTATAATAATTGTCCTATTTTCAAAATGAAACATCAACCACAAATATTATTTTTATTTATTTATTTATTAAGTTGGAGCAGCACTTCCATGGAGTGGGGGTTTGAATTATCTTCAGTAATGAATATTTGCTTTTAGGAGGGGCTTGTTGCAAAACTAACTCTTATAAATATATATATATATATAAAATTTAAAAATGCTCCATTTTTCATGAAGAATAAGGTATTTCTGAGAGCAAAGGTTGGATCTTGGGCCACTCCACCCCAGTCATGGAGCAGGGCTGGGCTTCTCTGTCCCAGCAGAGCTCCAGAGCTGTGTGAAAGCTGCAGCTTTGACTTCTCATTTGGCAAGAAATCTTATTTCTGTGTCCTTCCCTGAGCACTACGGGCAAGGGGAGATGGAGAACCACACCAAAACCAAGGTGTTGTGCAAAATAACTTCTCCTCCACTGAATCTCAGAGTATCAGAGACTCACCAGGAGGGAGGACACCTCTGGCCATGGGAAGGTTGTTAATCTGTTGTACTTGGAGGCACAGATTTCTTCTTATGCAACAGCATTCAGAGAGGGAAAAAAAAAATGTCTCACTTACTTGATATTTTTGGAATCCTAATTTCCTCGCTGCTGCTGCCATCCCCACCATCACTGACTGTTCTGATTTCTATGAGATAATCTTCTTCAAACGGGACCAGAAGTTCAGCTGAAGTGTTGTTTGTCTCCAGGATATGTGCTTTGCTGTGTCTGTTTTGTCTATACAAAATCTAAGGAGAAGTGGAGTGGAAAACAAGAGTTATTTAATTTATTTTTAAGTTTTAATGTTGGTTTTGGCTTTGTTTGGTTTTTTTTGCTTGAGAGATTCTTCTGTCGTGTCCTGAATTTTTCAGAGCACTTTCAGCATCCTGAAGAGCATTAAAAGCAATGTAGAATATGGAAATATATTCTGTAGGATTTTTGGTGGATACCACAACAGGCATTTACCCCAAATTTCATAGAATCCCATAGAATCACAGAGTGGTTTGGGTTGGAAAGGACCTTAATGATGATCTTTTTGCATCCCCTGGAATGGGCAGGGACACCTTCCACCAGCCCAGGTTGCTCCAAGCCCTGTCCAACCTGGCCTTGGACACTTCCAGGGAAGAGACATCCCCAATTTCTCCCAGCAGAGCCTGTGTTTGCTCAGAGGGACCTTCTTAAAATTAGGATTGGGAAATCCTTATCCAATACACTTGTGCTCTTCTGTAAATATGGAATTTGGACACACCTTTAAGCAAGACTTCACTCTGCTACAACTTTTTTATCCAGAACTCATCTGACAGCTCAAGAACTGCAAATCTCTGTTTTTACCTCTATTATAAACAACTTGCCTGATTAATGAGGTAAAGAACTGACTTACTTTGTAGCCCAACACCTCTGACTCGTTCTCCATTGTCTTCACATGTTCCCAGTTCAAGCAGATTTTGGAATTTGTCAGCTTCCAGGCAATGTTTGCTGGGGGTTGACTTGGTGCTTTAAAAGAAAAAGATGCTGATAATCACAAGATACAAGCAAATATTAATTTGATGGTGTAGTTGAGTGAGCTGCTGACATGAGAGAAGCAAATGCATGGAGGATTCAAACCTAAAAGAGTGAAAACCCCACTTTCCAGTCCATCATTGCTCTTGAGTTACTCAGAATAAAGATCTATTCATAGCACAGAACCACTTACTGGGAGGATTCATTTTCAAAATTAGGAACAGCCTGAGAGTGTCTGACAGTTCAAGTTATATTTGATGGATTTGGTTGAAGTAAAATGTTGTTCTTGTCTGTATTTTAATATACAAGAGGGTGTTTTGCTTTGTGGGTCTCAGTAAAAGCTCCAGCTGAGAGCAAACAAGATTTTCATCAGCCATGAGGTTACAAAGAGCTGCACATTAAAGCCTCCACCTGATCCAGCAGGAAACATTGTAGGATTTTATAAATTCTCAGCACAATGGGCTGAGAGGAGCTTTTCAAAGGCTTTTTGTGCCTAAGTGCCAGGGCTTTGAAAATTTGCCTACAAGAGCCTGAAATCCCGGGTGAACATGGGAGGTGGAAACTGTGCCTTTGAGCTGCAGCTCAGGTTTGGAACATCATCATCTCCTGCTTTGTGGTGTGTCCTCCCGGACCTGCCAGGGAGGAGGGTGGCACTGGGGGGGGAATGGGGTTACAGGAGATAAGGAGTTGAACGGAATTAAAATAGGGGGAGAGATTTGGAGAAACACATTCTGGGCATCCCAGCCCTGACTCCAAAATGCTCAACTTCTGGGATCGTTCTCTTCTCCCTGGGGTTCCTATAGTTGGTGATTAATGGATGCAACTTAGAAAACACTGTTTGTTTGGGAACATTTCACAATTTCTTTCATTTCCCATGGACATAAAATAAATTGGTGGAGCCTGCTGGTTCATATCTCTCTGCCTCGTGATGGTAGAGAAGTTTAGTCCATCCCGCTGGAAGGGAAAGGAGCTCCCAGGTGAGTATCTGTGGATGTCCTTCCATCAGCCACACTGCCAGTGGGGGACAAAGATTCCTTTTCTTTTTGAGGGCATTTATATCCATTCACATAGATAAAATAACAAATTTGTTTAAATGTTGCTTCAAACCTCTTTGATTGGTTTCAGCAAATGTTTTGTATAAGGAATTGGAGAGCAAAATAATCACAAGAGGTAAAGAATGTCAGATGTCTCATTGTGCTCTGAAAAGTCTTGAAATGACTCCAAAAATAGGGGAATACTGCCTTGGTCAAAACTCTTTAGCATAGAAATTTAAAAACATCTTAATTCGTGGTCTTTGGGCTGAAAAACCACCACAGGAGGAATTTCAAAACAAAATTACCTGTTGTTTTTTTTTTAAGCCAGGAAACAGAATAAGTGGTAAAACAGCACTTCCCCAAATCCACAGTAATATCCTCAAACAGAACCACAGCAAACAGGTCTAAGATTAGCAGATCATTTCCTCAATTAATTTCTTGTAATCAACATCATCAAGGAATAATAGAAGTGTCAAGTATCTGCTCAAGTTTATTAAGTTAATGAAGTTCCTCTCACGGTTTAGGTTACACTTGGCTTTATTGCTGCACTGAGCTGAGCTTTATCCAGGCAAAGCATCTCTAATATCTGTAAAATATAGATATATTACACGAATATATATATATATATTTGTAAAGAAAAAGGAAAAGCAAAGGAATTTCTGAACTCCACAAGTAAAGAAGCAGAAGAGAACAGCTCCTAATGGAGCTGTGTGTCCATGGAAGGACATCAATTCCACTTGCCTAAGTAGTTTTAACTTAAACCAGGATGTCAACTTAGACCTCAAATTGATCTTAGATAAGTATGTTTCAATCAGAATTGCACCTCTCTGGCAAGAAGGATCATTTCAGCTTTGCTTAGTCTCTGCAATAATGGGCTGCAGAGAATGTTGGGATCCTGGAGGCTGAGCAGGAAGACAGAGCTATTACTTTGGAGCTCCATCTCCTGCTGCAGATGCACATTGTTTGTATTCTCCTGACATATTATCTCATATTGAAAGTGCTTGCATCTCACAGAGACAGAGCTTAAAAATTTAATCTATATATTTAAATATTAAAAAGGTTATTTTGACTTTAATTTTTAAATGAACCATTAGCACGAGCCTGAATTTGACAGCAGATAAAGTCGATGTAAAACAAAAGCAAATTTATCCCTTCTATGTCTTGTCATTCCAATGCCTTGTCTTTAACTTGTCTTTTTTATGCACAGAGGAATAGAGAGAAAAAATTCCAGAGGTGAGTTTATTTTCACTGAGAAATGGACTGTGAGAAGATTCATAAAATAATAGAATTTTTTGGGTTGGAAGAGACCTTAAAGACCATCTCATTCCACCCCCTGCCATGGGCAGAGACACCTCCCACTATCCCAGGCTGCTCCAAGCCCTGTCCAACCTGGCCTTGGACACTTCCAAGGATAAATTCTCTTTGAGTCCTTAAGAAATATCTTCTCTGACTTTATTTGGATTTATTTTATTTGCATTAAAGATGTTTTTGTGGTAATTAAAAGTCAATTAATTCATTTTACAAGTTGTTTCTTGCCCTGCACTTGGAGTAATAGTCTGGAACAGCACATAGACAAAAGGAAAACTGGTGAAAGCTGGGAGAACTATTTCTCTTTCATGCAAAAGGGCTGATCAATTGTTTGCTGGGGAAACACAGTCCAAGGAAAAAAACCCAGCATGTGGTTTTGTTTCTACAGTTGCAGAAAATTTTTAAAAAATAATGACTAAATGGCATTTATATGAATTTATCCCTTCTGCTGCCCTTTTTAGTGCAGTTTAGAGGTCTCAAAAAAAACTCTGTATTTGGAGCATTCAAAAGTTTTCTTTGAAAAACCCAAGCCAACATATTCTCACACCCAAATTTATTGTTCGACCTGTGGAACATCTTTTCTTTATGGACTCTGCATGACTTTGAAATCCCTGAAAGCAAGTCTCCTCTATCCCAACGGAAACAGAAATCCTTCCAGATGGAAGGACAAGAGGAAACCCATTTCTCAGCCACAGATTTTGTTGTTTAATTTTAGGATGAAGTTTGGGATCCAATTTTCTTTGATATTGAAACGTTTGATGGAGATGAGCTGAAATGTCACCGCCACACCTGGGAGTTTGGGACACTCATTTTACCAATTAAAGTACTCACGTGATTTTTTGGTGGTGACATTCACTGGGGGGCTGGAGGGCCCTGTCCCTGCAGTGTTGTAAGCTCTGACTGTTGTAAAGTACAATGTGTTGGCTCTCAATCCCGTGATGTTTTTGGCTGTTACATTCCCGCTGACTCTGACTTTCCCGGCTGTGCTTTCCTTGGGGTCGTCTGTCCAATATAAAACCTGGAAAGTGAAGACAAAGACCAGGCAAGTCATTGTTTCCCAGCAATTGGAGGTGTGGCTGGGAAGCAGACGTGATGACAAGGAAGATTTCAAGGAATACAGGACCTTTTGTACTCAAAACTAGCAGGGTATAAAACCTGATGGATACCTGAGCACCCCTTGGTCCTCAGAAAACATTATGGATTTGGGAGAGGAGCTCTGATTTGGGAATCAAGAGGAAGTCCTTCTATAGTATCCCTCACAATGGGATACTAAACTTCAATTAATCTTGAAGTTTTCATTTATGTGACAGAAGTTCTGGGCCAGAGCTGCAGCCCCAGGCTGGAAATGCTCCTGATTATCTCAGGTGAGACGTTACTACTGAGAGTCAGGGGAAGAGCTTCACTGTCCATCGGCTTGGAAGCAAGAGATGAAGGACCAGAATGCCAAGGTGGCCAGGACAGGGCCACGTGTGAGGGGTCAGCCCCAGCCCAGGCTCACCTCATAGCCCAGCACCCTGCCCGTGTGCCGGTTCCACGCCAGGGGCTGCCAGGACACCTCCACCTCCGCCGCCGACACGCTCAGCGCCGACACCACCACGGGAGCAGTCTGAGGCTCTGGGACATGGGGAGAACACAGCTGGTGGGACATGGGTGGTGTTAAAGGGAGGGAGAGTCAATACAACAGGAAGAGGTGTTGGGGAGCAGCAGGCAGAGGCTCGGGAAGCCTGGTGTAATCTCTACTTACCGTGGAACATCGACAAAACCTGGTTTTAAAATTGGTGTTTATCCCTGCTGGGACAGATTTTCAGAGGAGATGAAAATCAGCTGACTGAGTGGTCTGAAAAATGAGACCCTCTGAGAGCTGCACCTTTGAAGGTCTCCTGATTTTCCCAGCCCACTCAGCAGGAGCACCCTGGGGACAAATCATTGAAACATGCCCTCTGCTGAGAATGATCCTGAAAATCTGCCCCTTGCTTTTTTTACTTCCATTTCCCATCTTCTGTTTCATGTCTCTTGTCAATATTCAATGAGCAGGTTTAAACAGGTTCCTTAAATCCCTGATCACGTCTGGGACCCACTGGTGCTACAGAACCATTATTAATTAGAGTAACACATTACCATCTTCTCCTGAGTAGATGATGGATACGGAGCTCAGGGTCCCTTCTCCCTCGTTGTTGTAGACACCAACTTTCACTTCAAAAGGAGACAGAGGTGTGATGCTCTCGTTCCTATAAACATATTTGCTGGATTCCACTGAGGCCACGGCTGCTTTTGTCCAGGTGCCAGAGCCCAGAGGCCGGAACATGACGATGTAGCCAAAACCTTCCCCGTTCTGGAGTTCCTCCGAAACTGGCTGCGGTGACGAGGTGGGCAGTCAATAAATGTTTGCAATTATACACTGTTTTAACTGAGTCTTCGTTCTCTGACTATATTTCCCCGGTATTGATTTAGCTGACTGTGCCTCAGAGAAGATAATAATGTTTGCTCCATCAGTCAATGTAATATTGAAACAAAAATCAAAATTATAAATCTATCGAGGCAATCAATCCAGAAACAAAAGATCTGATCAGCTCCTTTAAAGTGATTCTCTTTCAGGCATGAAGTTTGCAAAATTAAAAGCATTTTACTCAGTACAAGTTGAAGCTGGAAGTTTTTTCCCCCCCCCCCAAAGGAGTATAGGAATGCTAATTTTAAATAAATTATTTTAGAGGCAAAAAAGAATTGGGAAAGGAGCAAATGTATGCACAGAAATATGTGTCAGCTGTATAATTACTGCATATGAGTACAGTACTTATGTCATTTCTTTTAGCAAAGAGAAAGTCTCAAGTGCAGGGCCACATTCTTATTTAAGTTTTTAGAACAGAAATGTTACTGCAAGTCAACATGGCAAAATTAATGTTTCTATTAATAAAACCTCATGTCAAGATATGTAGGAATATCTCATGCTGAACAGGCAATTACATCAACACCGTGTCCAGCATGAGCTTCATTGTTTGCATGGGATAAAAATACTTCACATTGGCTTCTCAAAGCAAGAGAATATTTATGAAACAAAGCCAGCAGAGTTTCTCAGTAAAACTTCATTTATTTCAGATGCTTGCATCAGAGTGAGGGGCATGGAAAAGCAGGTATGGAAAATGGTGCAAAAAGAGAGGAAGACAGAGGGGCAGAGTCTGGTTTTTGTCTCCAACCCCTTCTCCTTCAGAGAAACTCCTGGGAGCAGGAATGGGGTAAGAACATGGGAGAAAAAACATCAGGAAATACCTCAGCAGTTTTCAGAGCAATTATTTTATTCTTTTCTCCATAATTTCCTTCTAATTCTAATAACAACTCACATGCAACACATGTGTCTTTCCTTAAGTGTTTTACAAACTTTAATTTCCCCAATATGCTCTTTTCCATCTCTTTTCCAGCCCTGAGAGAGTTAAGTGTGAGGGAGGATGGTGCCCTGGGGATTTATAAGAGTTCAAGCTACTTTCTAGAGCATTTAATTTGTTTCTGAGGCTTCTGTGACCTCGGATTTAATCAAGATGCTTAGTGAGTGCATCACAGAAAGCTGAGAGTCGTGTTCAGTGTTGTTAGCTGGGCATAATTAGTATTTCTTCTGACTATTTTTCGTGACACACTATGGAGTCCAACAGGATAATTTGATTGAGATCTCTCAGGCTGTTTTTTGATTTTCATGTTCTTCTGCTCCCAAAGAGTAAATCAGTAGAGGAGAAAATGGGAAAAAAAAAAGAGTGAAAGACGTAGATGGAGGAGAACTTAATCCAGGAGAAGTGAAGTTTCACTGTTTGCACCGTGTGGGGAGGGGAAAACATTGGCAGTGACATTTATCTAGTGGGGATTATTTTTTCTTTTGATCTGATTTTTTTCTGTTTGACCAAGCACCTGCCCCATCAGCTCACAGAGACTGCCTGCCTTCATCCCCACTCCTGTGGGAGCTGCTGGGTGGCTGGACAAGGAGGGTTCCTTCCCACACCACTCACTTTCCACCCTCTGAAATGACCTGTGATCACCCTTTGCAACTTGTATGGTATTAAAGGTTCTGAAAATGTGTATTCTTTCCTCTCACTGGAGTGCTGGAGAATTAAAGGGCTCATCTCCTTTAACACATAATAGGATATGTCTTGTCAGCACAGTGTTCCAGAATGGGAAACATGTAAACAAAAGTAGGAAAAATGTAAATGCAGAAAATGGCCAAGCAGATTAGTGTGTTAAGCACCTCCTGTACAATGGAGATAAGAGGGTTATACAGACTTCTAAACATCTTTACAACATGCCTCTTAAACTGTTTATTTTTATAAATTGTTGGCTGTAACGCAGCAAACTTGCTGTACATCTTACAGGCTGCTTTCTCTCCACATGCAGGGGGAAATCCAAGCTCAGCCACAGCCAGTGACCAAAAAAGCCTTTGGATTTCAGCAGGGCTGTGATTTCACCCACGGATTCTCCCCCATTAGCCAGTTTAGGTTAATTGAGCTAATTACCTCCCATGTGATGACCAGCTCGGAGCGGCTCCCTCCTCCTCCACCGATGTTTGCTGGTGCCACCACAGGAACTGGAGGAGAAAAGATGTTGGTGCTTGTGACTGGTTCCCCAAGGCTCAGGACTGGGGCCGGTCCTGTTTAATATCTTTATAGATGATCTGGTTCCCCAAGGTTTAGGACTGGGGCCAGTCCTGTTTAATAACTTTATGGATGATCTGGTTCCCCAAGGCTCAGGATTGGGGCTGGTCCTGTTTAATAACTTTATGGATGATCTGGACAAAGGGGTTGAATGCACCCTCAGTGATTCACAGGTGGCACTAAGCTGGGTGGGAGTGTTACTCTGCTGGAGGGCAGGAAGGCTCTGCAGAGGGATCTGGACAGGTTGGATCCATGGGATGAGATCAGTGGTCTGAGGTTCCACAAGGTACAGCACTTGCACCCCAGCAGCCCCATGGAGCACCCCAGGCTCAGGGAAGAGAGAGTGGAAAGCTGGGAAAGGACCAGGTGGGGGTGCTGGTCACCAGAAGCTGAACATGAGCCCAGATGGGCAAGAAGGCCAATGGCACCTGGCCTGGATCAGGAATTGTGTGGCAGCAGGCCCAGGGCAGGGATTGTCCCTCTGTGCTGAGGCCACACCTCAGTGCTGTGCTCTGGACAAGGTGGTGATCACTCAAAGGTTGGACTGGATGATCCTGGAGGTCTTTCCAGCTGGATGATCAGAGCCTTTCCCAGCTCACATGCAGCTATTCCACCTTACAACAGGTAGAACAGGGATTCTACTGCATAACAGCCTGTTTTAAATGAACTGAAATTATGTTTACACATTTTCAAGTTTCTAAGGCTGAAGCCACAGATGTATTTGATACATGAGTACCCTGGTTCAAAAAATTAATTAAAGAAGCTTGGAGCATCAAGTATCTGACATTATTATGCCTCATCAACTAATTGGCAAAATGATGTTCCATTCAGACTGTAGCTGCAACACTACTGATTTACTAATTATGCATTTGTTCGGTAAACACGTTGTTGGAGCAATATATTAATTTTTTTTAATTGGCTGGATGCTTTTCTTAGGAAATTCAAAGCTCACACTTTGCTTTTTCCTTCTCCTGAGACTGTAAGTGACACAAAGTTGGTTATTTAGAGCTTGATGTCCCCAGCACTGCCCCAGGTGTTTGGCACCAGAGGTACAGGCTTGAGATCAGGCTCTGTGTTGGTGTTGGAGGCTGAAGGGGCTTCTCATCACTCCAAAGGCTCTTGGTGGAGGGACAAACAGACTCTCAGCATTTCCTGCCTCTTGCTCTTCCCTGGGAGAGTTCAAGCCCAGGGTGGATGGAGCTCTGAGCAACCTGGGCTGGTGAGAGGTGTCCCTGCCCATGGCAGGGGGTTGGAACTGGATGATCTTTAAGGTCCCTTCCAACCCAAACCATGATATGATTTTGTGATTCTATGATATCATGTTTATTTTCACCTGCTAGAGAAGTATAAAAAAAGGGGACAACCCTGGAACTGGCAGAGACAGGAACCCTCCATGAGACATTTGGACTGGTGCCATCTCCAAACCCTTGGTGCTGCCTTTAGAAATTCCAAGATTGTTCTGTCAACTCCTTTATTCAGCTCTCACCATCTAAAAACCTGATGTGTCGAATCAAGGCTGAAGATGGGACAGAAATAGGTGGGATATTTGTGAGTCTGAAGGTTTTTCAGAGCTTTTGGCAAATTTGGCCTTATCTGCTTGTCTTTCCCTTCCATCCACCCAGTGTTAGCCCAGCTCCAGGGGTGGCAACAAAACCAACAGCACTTGAAGCTCACAGAAAGTGATGTCAACCGGCTCTCACTTCTAGATTCCGGTTTCCACATATTCCAGATTCCACATGTAAAACTTTATCTGATTTCACCCTCTCTAGAAATGCAGGAATTTCAGGATAGTTTTGCTGTGCAGCCATAAAAGCGAGTGCAAGTGCAAACAGTCTGGGCTCTCTTGGAGGGTTTTGTCACTCACAGTCAATGTCTTCGTGTACATCAGAGGCAAATAATCTCAGACTGACAAGAGCTGCATTAAAAAGGCAAAACAGACTTTCGAGCCTTGTGTTTCCCTGTTTCATGATCCAACTGATGCTCAATTAGCTCATGTGTTAAATGTGTTCAGTACTTACTACATTTGCATGGGGGAAATTTTGTACCACTGCTCAGTGGAGCCTCAACTGGGTCAGAGTTGAGAAACAGATGAAAATTCACAGCTGAATGCACTGACAGAGGCTCAATTAATTCACAGCTCCATTTTAATGAAATGAACAGTGGCTCATTTGCATCCACAAATCTACTAATGCTCTGATTTCAGCTGGCAAAATTGTTATTACAACAGTGAAGCTCAAATTCACCCTTTCCTGGCCAGCTCTTTGCTGTCCCCACTGTCCTACTGCTTTCAGTCTCCTGTTCTGATTAAAAAATTTAGATAATTGCACAGCAATGGTTTGAGACAGAGTTATTAAGAGCAGTGAAGGGGTTAAGCAACTAAAACCTGAAGAGAGGCTTACTCTTCCTTTTGTTAAACTTCAGACAGTGCTACACTGTAAGGAAATAATGTTCCTTGTGTTATTGCCATGATAAATAATACTAATTTTGTTGTTTCTTTCTCTTTGTAGCCCTAGCCCTGTGAAACCCTCTAATAAAAAATAAATACATTAAGAAAAGCTTTAAAAGTTGAAAGCTTTTACTGACTTCATAGCTGGTTTTGAATATCACATTTTACAAAGCCCTTGGTAACAGCAAGAAAGACTAATTTTGGCTTCATGTGATGGAGAATATATGTCTGTGACAATCTGCTGGGAAATTTAAGAAATCTGACCCCTCTGGAAGGTGGCCCTGCCCACGGCAAGGGGTTGGAACAAGATGGTTTTTAAGGTCTCTTCCAACCCAAACCATTCTATGACTCTGAGAAACAAATAGATCCCCCTTTCTAAGGAAAATGTATTTTCTTCTGTATAAAGTACAATACTTCATTTTGAGCCCTGTCCTGAAATGCAAACTTCAGAGCTTGGCAAATGAGAGAAACAGAGAAGAAAAAGTGGATTGTAAAAGCTGCTTCCATTTTACTGCTTTCAACCCTATAAATACTGATTTTAGAGGTGGGAGAAACATTAAACAGACCAAAGGTTTGGGTTTCAGATAAATTGTACCAAACTGAGCAGGTCAAAGGACTGACCCTGTCAGTCACCCAAGAATGAGTCTGCTTCCCATGAGTTGCCAAGTCCCAAAGATAAATGGGTAGAGGTTAGACAGATAGTAAGGATCTCACCCTGGAGCCAGTGGGATTTGGATGCTCTAAGTCATTTCCTCCAGTTAAAGCCAATATCCTGCTCCTCTTGATGCTCAGATATCAAACAGAGGTGTTTGATTTCTTGTGCTGGGATATGTCAGACAGCTGATGTTATCGTTTCATATGCAGGTCCCTGAGCAAGGGATAAGCTTGGTTTTAACTGGAAGAACACAAATGTTGTTCCTCAATTACTTGAGCGAAAGGTTGTGTTCAGGTGAAGGATTAGATATATTTTGGGACATGTCAAAGGGAGGAAGCATGGGCCAGCTCCAGCCTTTAGCACAGAATGGTTTGGGTTGGAAGAGCCCTTAAAGACCTCTAGTTCCACCCCTGCAACCTTCCACTAGCCCAGGTTGCTCAGAGCCCTGTCCAGTAACGTGCTCAGGGGAAGGATCCCCGCCCATGGGAAATAACCCTGTAGGAGTGAGTAGCTCTGCTGCAGAGAAATTTCCACCCCTGGGACCTGACAACGTGTCTGGGTGAAAAAAACTGGCAGAAAGCAGGGACTTACCTGCTGCTTTGGTTTTCAGGAGAGCTGATGGTCTGCTTGGCTCCCCAATCCCAACACTGTTGCTGGCGACCACACGGAACTCGTACTCAACCCAAGGGCTCAAATCAACCACCGTGGCCTTGTGAGTCCTGCCATTAATGACTTCAGGAGCTAAAAAACCAAACATGACAACGACAGGGGATTTTTGAGGTACAAATTGATGGTATAGGAAAAAAAATTCCAGGCAGCTCCCCCATTTCTCACCTGTGGAAACCGCCTGCCATCCCACAGAGAACGGAGTCCTGGTCTGGACACTGTAGATCTGGACTGGACTGTTATTCTCTACTCCAGGCTTCCAGGATAACACAGCAGTAGTGCTAGAAACATGTTCAACTTTAACATCTTCTGGTGGACCTGGGGGGCCTGATATGATCAGCATTTTAAGAGGAAGGTATTGGGAAGAGAAGATTCGCTGCTGGAATGAGTTGGGCAAGTCTTACTCTCTCAAGCCAGTGGAATTATTCATGAAGCTGCAGTGGCATAAAAGCAGCACAATCTCTAAGTGATGGCTCCTTGCCTGTGTTACATTTTTATAGGAAATGAGGGTGTGTGAGTCAGGAAAATGAATGTCTTTATGTTGCTAACATGAAAACTACAAACAAAGGAAAGTGGGGGGTTTTTGTCTGGCAAAGAAAGTTACTCAATGTGTCTGTTGTTGAACCATCCAGCACCCTCAGAATTCCTATTGAATTCAAACTGAGGTTTAGGAAGAATGAAGGGTGGGGCACTACACAGATTCCTGATTACTCTGAGGGTTTAGAAGGTCTACCCCATCCCAGCATTTCCCTCCCTGCTGGCACTAAAAGCTGAGTTAGTTGCCCATAGAAAATATTTTTCGTATTATCTCCAAACAGTGGAAAGGAATGAGGCCTCTTGATTTTCCCAACCTGCACAGGGACCCAGAGATGCCTGGAGGAAATGAAATTAGGGGACCACATGGACCTGTGTGGTCAGAAAATGTTGCCTTCCAAAGAGCCCATGGTAGACCAGGGTTGGGTGAATACCAGGACCATGTTGGCCAAAATCTGAATCAATTTTGGGGCCAAGACTACAAGATATAAAACATTTAACTATTGAAACGTTGAATTGATATTGGGATCATTTAAAGAAGAGCTGATGGTAGGAATTTGGGATTCCTCCAGAAGATATATGTGTCCCCATTTCACAGACATACCTCTCACAATGATATCTGCTGTTGCAGATTGACTGTCTAGAGTTGTTTGCACCATGCACACATATTTCCCAGAATGATGGAGCTGAATATTTCTTATCATCAAATCCCCAGCAGATTCCTGGAGATACAAAAAAAAAAAAAAAAGTAAACTAATCCCTCACACGTGCTTTTCATTCTGGGTATTTTTAAAAATTGCTCAATATTAATAAAAAATTCAGCTTTTAAATTAAAATATTCATAGCTCTCATCAGTTTCTTTCATGTGGACATTTTTATTATGGCTCCACAAATAACTCAAGCACTTTTCTGAAATTTAGGGAAGAGAAATAAATGGTTGCAGCCCTTGTAAAGAAACAGTGATTTGCCAGGCACATAAACAGGGATGGGAGAATTATGGTGAACATTTGTGTGGTCTGAAGACTGTGGCAAAGGGTTTCATCGAGGAGTTTGGGAAACTTACCCTTCCAATCCTCTCAAAGTGATTTATTCCTCTGCCCAGCTCAATTCTCTGGCCATTGAATGACCACATGAACACCACGGCAAGGGAGGGGTCGTGGGACACCTGGCAGGGCAGGACTATGCTTTCTCCAACTGTTGCATCCGTGTCAGAGGGTGGAATAGTGATTACAGTCCTTTCTGCAGAGACAAAAACCAGATCATTTCGATTAAAAGAGTGGATCTTGAAGGAGTTTTGTCCCATTGCTGAAATGATTTCAGATTGGCCCAAATGTTCCATGATAAAGGAAATTATCTCTAATACAAGGATGGTGTCAGAACACTCTTGCCTGTGGGTAGCCCATTGCTTTGGCAGTACCAACCCAAGGAGCCCTGTGTGCCTCTAAGAGTGAGCAGATGTCCAGGGCAACATTCTAAATTAGTCACATTTTACTTTGCATAGCCCATAATCAATAGTTAAGATTTCAGCTCAAAAAGCACAGACTTCATTAAGACTCTTAAAAACATCTTCAAACTTGAAAATCTCTCCTGAGCAGAAACTGCAGCAAAAGCAAAATTGCTGTTCATCTTCACCTCCTTTATACATGGCCATCCTTAATCTATATTAATGTTAGTGGTGCTTTACTACACAGCACTGCTTAGGTTACAGCTTCAAAGATACTTTCCCAGGCAGGAAAACTATTTTTTGGATCATTTTTAACCCATTACACTGAGAAACAAGCTTGCAGCTCTTATTAAGGGAAGTATTAACTCGCTGAAGGGGAAAGAAATGGGTTTATATGGCTTCACTTGTGTTGATATGACTGGCAGGCAGATTAGAGATAACAACCACTTTGTTGTAAGCAATTCCCTTGGATAAAGCTTTTGTGTGTGAAAGTGTTATAAAATAGGGAGAATTTAGACACCTGTATGAAATGAGAGTAGAATCCTTTCAACAATATTAATTTGTTCTGAAAATGATGTGAGAGGAGGAGAAGAAAATGTGCATGAGCCATACTAGTTCAGTGTCATCACAGCTTAGCTCTGTGTCAGAAATCCTCAAATCCCAGGCTGGGTTGGGTTAGAAAGGATCTTAAAGCTCATCCAGTTCCACCTCAGGGACACCTTCCACCAGCCTGGGTTGCTCCAGCCTGGCCTTGGACATTCCAGGGATGGGGCAGCCACAGCTCCTCTGGGCAACCTGTGCCAGGGCCTCAGGAGTTTGGTTTTCCCAAGCCCATGGTTCCAAAGGGTTGGTGCAGGAAGGGGATCCAGCCCCTAACCTTCAAACCCTTTTTTAATCACACTGTCCCCACCTTTGAAGTCACTGATTAGTGTGTAAGGTGGAAACTTGCAGGGTTCCTTCCCAGGGTCTGGGCTGCTCTGGTCACTGAGTGGGGGACTGGGTGGCAGTGGGCAAGTAAAAAAAAGGGGTCCTCCCAGTTTCTTGTCCCCCACACCCATCTGACCTTTCCCTGCTGAAAGATCTGCACTGGATGAGTGACTGGATGGCAGGGGGCAAGTAGAAACAAGGGAGAATGTTGCATTTTCTTCTAACTTTATAAAACAGAACAGCATCTTACTAGTTTGGTGACATACAGTGATATAGCAGAGATATGCTTGATGCACTCATCAAGAAACATTTTCCAAGGGAAACAAAGAAAGAACCTGTCTGATTTGTATTATTATGGACAGATTAGTTTGGGGTTTTTGGTGTCATCCAGAGTGTCTGAGGTTCCCCTTATGAAGCTCAGACTTGGAACACCCAGATTTCTCTGCACACTCTGATTGCTCTTCACAGCCTTGTCCTCACTGTGGCATCTCCACCAGGAGCTGGGGACAAAGTCTGCAGAAATGCTGTGGCCTCAGAGGACTGTCTTAAAGATACTCCATCATTAGTTTGGAGAGATCTCTTCCTCTCCCTGGGAGCAGTGTGTCACATGCCATAAATTCCAGATGATTCCAGGGCCAGGTTCTCTCTCTATTGGTACAACTCCACTGATTTCAGCACATGCTGGCAAAAAACTCAGCTCCATAAATCTCCAACGAAGTAATTCCACTAAGGAGTGCAGGGAACTTTGAATACATAATTTTGAAAGGTATCTGGGAACTCCAGAGAAACCTCCACAAAGTTTTGTCTTCTTGCTTGTCCTCCTGTACTTCTGATTCCCATAGCTGGAATAGAGCTGCATAAATGACACTTAAAGGGGAACTATTAATTTTATTCATGGTATTATCATCTTCTTGTAGCTCTCGTTCATCCTCCTCACACCCAGTGATCCCACTGATGCAGTGTTCACTTCTGGGATATTTTCTGCTTCTTTTATGGATTTGTCTCCAAGACTTCCACCTCAAATACTTTTAAAAGCTTCTTAAAAGCTCTTGGTTCTTTGTTATCTATCTTGCTTAGCAACAGCAGACATGTATTATATGGCAAATCCCATTTCAGAGGAGAAAAGAGAGAAGATGTTGTGAGTGCTAGAGGTGTAATAAAGACTTCTTCCACGAAGAATAAACAACTCAATGAGCAGCAATAAACTTAATTTGCACATTAGATATGCTTTTCCAAGTTCTGACATTTCAGTTGAAAATAATGCTGAAGCAATGAGGCCTATAATTGAACAGCCAAAACTTCTCCAGAGGGGAAACAAAAACAAATGTTCCCAGCAAACAAGATCATTTTTATACCATGTTGTTACTCAGTGTTTTAATAAACTTCATAAATGCCAAACTAAATATTTTTTTTTCCATGTTTTAATGTGATTTTCCCATATTGCTCCAATGTATGTGACATGTGAAATGGTACAGAACCTTAACAAAGAGCTGCCTAAACCCTAAAATTCTTGGTTTATTCATTGTTGGCTGTGCTGTGGCATCATCTCAGATCACCCCTTGTGCTGCATTGGTGCTAATTGATCTTTCAGAAAATGAGTATGGAAAAGATTTCCCATCACCAGATGCAGCAGGCTGGGGAGGAGGTCACCCCTGCAGGCTACAGTAACTCTGAGAGCACTGAAAACAAGAATATTAAGGAAAAAAGAGAGTTATAAGTTTAAATTACAGAGTGGTTTAGATTTGAAGGGACCTTAAAGCTCAAAAGGAAATCCCAAAGTACCTTTCACAACGAGGTTCCCTGAATTCCTGGCAGTTCCAAACTGGTTTGTTGCCACACAGGTGAACACTCCAGCGTCTACCCTGGTGATGTTGGAGATCCTGAGGCTGCCATCCTCCAGGAACACCACCCTGGGGAAAACAAAGAGAGGAGAACCACGGATTCACAGCATGGGTTGGGTTGGAAGGGACCTTAAAGTCCATCTCGTTCCACCTCCTGCCACGGGCAGGGGCACCTTCCACTAGCCCAGGTTGCTCCAAGCCTCATCCAACCTGGCCTTGGACCCTTCCAGAGATGTGGAAACCACAACTTCTCTGGGCAACAATAGAAAACCAGAGTGAAAACCAGACTTCTGTTAGATGAAAGTGTCACAGTACTTTTAATATCGAAATGTTTCCATTTTTTTTTTCTCTCATCCAGCCAGCTGAATATGTATCAACCAATTTTCACCTTTGCTTATTATTGATTTCTGTATTAGCAATGTTATATTGATATGCTGGGATTGATCACAAACTGTTCCAGCTGGCTTTTGAGCAGCAAAATCTGGAGTCTCAAAAGAAAGAAGGAAGACTCAACTTGTTACTTAATTGTGCTATATTTTACCAAGGGGCATTTTTTTTTCAGATCCCAGTGCTCCTAAACCTTACTGAGCCCAGTTTTCAGGATTATTATTAAATTAAAGGATATTAACTGACTGGCTGAAATGTTGAAATGCCACCTCACAAGCCAAGGAGAAAAATAAAATACATCATTTTGTCACAGGGTCCCTCATCAAATCCCCTTATCAGTCACCAAGTTGTTTGCACCACTTTGCAGAATATGGGGGAAATCGCATTTAATAGTAATTTCAGGACCACTCCCGGGTTTTATGGACAAAATTAATTTTTAGTCTTGTTCATATGGTTCTTCAAGTCCAGGAGATGCTTTAGGATATAAGTCAGAACAGAGATTGGAATATGATTTCCTGGGATAAACTCTCACTTCGTGGCTGGCAACTTCCAGCTGTTACACACAAAGTACTTCAGGATTTTGGGATTCTCTTCAGAACACACAGAATACATGTCTTAAAGCAGAAAATTTTAAAATGAAAACTGAATTAAGTAAGCAACAAATTTTTGCACAGAAAATATTACCCTGTAATGGTTTGTTACTGTTTTTTCTCAGTTCCTCATTCACATGTTGCACCTGGTATGTGTGGAAGTTCTTGACCAAATTTTTTCTGAGTTTAGAAGAAATTTGAGACATGAAGCTCCTAGAAGTTTTATAAAAATGGATTCAGGATCTCAGCTTCTCTTGGCACTAAACACGCTCCTTAACAGGCATAAAAAAATCTGCCCCCAACCACAGAAAAGCTGCCTTCAAATGCCTTCCTTACACCTGTCAAAATCCAGCCACAAATGCATGGGAAACCAGGTTTCATTCATTCCAGCACTCACAGCAGCCCTGCATCATTTTTTATATTCCTCTTTTAATTGACATTTAACTCTAAACCAAGAATCCTTTTATGAAATAGAAAATATCTCATTCATGCATCACAGCTTGGGTATTTAATATTTATTACTAACAGCATAAGATTGGGTGATGTAATGAATTATTAAAGGAAATGAACAATCACAGGAGCAGAAGTCTGAGCTGGAAGTAGAATCAGAACCATTAAACACACAAAAAAACCCATCACAGTGTCTCCCTGCTTTCCTCTCTGGGATTTATACACTTGTAGCTACACAAGGAACACTCATCAGACCTTGTCCTGCTTCCCAGCACACACTTCCAATCTCTCAGGGGTGAAGAGAAGCACTAGACTGGGATTTCTGGTGAACTTTTCTCTTAGATCCCCCCAGTTTCATGTCCCCCACACCCATCTGACCTGACCCTGCTGAAAGATCTGCCCCTGAGCAGGGCAAGGGGGATTTAGGAAGGAGAGAGGCTGAGATGTTCCCGTGGTTCTGGGTATGCTGTGACTGGGGTGTGGAGCTGAGAGGGAAAAGGATTTAGGCTTCAATGAAAAATCTTTGTTTCCTTGGCAATAATCACCAGGTACTGCAGCAGCTGTTAGTTTAACATTTGTAGAATGGTGAGGAAATAAGTTCAGGTTTAAAAATCCATTGTAGATCCATAATAAACTTGAGCAGAGCAAAATAGGAAGCAAAAAAAAAAAAAATACACTCTTCAATCAACTGATGTATCAACTAAATGACATTTTTTGGATAAGGAAGGATGAATGAAGCTGGGACAGGGCAGGGTCAGGTTGGATCTCAGGGAAAGGTTCTTCCCCCAGAGGGTGGTTGGCACTGCCCAGGCTCCCCAGGGCAGTGGGCACAGCCCCAAGGCTGCCAGAGCTCCAGGAGGGTTTGGATGATCCTCTCAGGGACAGGGGGGGATTGTTGGGGTCAGGAGCTGGACTGGATGATCCTTGTGGGTCCCTTCCAGCTCAGGATGTTCTGTGATCCTGTGATTCTATAACATGAGCCTTTCTGCTGCTGTGACAACCCTGTATCAAAACAGCACCCATGAGTGTCTCCCTCTTGGCAGGGGAACACACGAGGAGACATTATTCCAAAGGCAGGTTTAAATATTAAGAAATTCAAGCGTTCCACTCTGCCTCTGCCCTATTCTTTGCATTAATGATGCATTTCTTCCCATCAGCTTTCACCAGCCACCAGAAAACATCATCAGTAGGAACTGCTGGTGATAAAACAGTGGATGCAACTGAGTGGTTGGGTAACATATGGTGTTCATCAAACAGCCTCCAAAGAGATTCGAGTGTGAATCAGCAAATGTTCATAAATTGGATACCTGAATCATAAGTTATAACAAGCCACTGTGGTGTCTTTCTCTCCATCAAATATTGATGACCTGTTATTTTTACTGTAGCTGCACCTAAAAGCTCTTAGGTGCAAATCAGAATCCAAAAGTGAGCACGAGGCAAAAAGAAAAGAGAATCTCAGTCCCCAAAAAGCTTCAATGTAGATAAATACAGAAGAAAAATGGGCTGTAAAATGTAGAATAGCAAAGGGGACAAGCTTTGAAGGCACAGGCTCTGACTGCAGCTTTTTCACTGAAGTTTAGTCATGTCTCACTCAGATTTTTCTCCTCCATCCTTCATGTGGATTTGAGCCCTGAATAATTCCCATTTTTCTAATTTATCCTCTGAGAGTGGTTTGTACCCACTCAAGGGCTGACAAAGGTGATGTTTGATCTGAAGAAATGCTGTTCTGAAACAATATTTCAATGGCTGGGCAGGCTGAGGGTGGAATGGCTCTTTCAATGGATCAAAAACAGAGCTTATCAGAGAGAAACCACGTGCTAAGGAAAGCCTGAGAGCTCTTTGAAACAGGTCAGGCTACCTAACAACAATTAGGGAGTGAGCAGTAAATAAGACACTCAGGCAGAATTTATCTAAGAGCACAAAGAACTCCAGAGTAATTAGATTAGCGGGGAAGGGGATTAAAGAAAATAGAAAAAAAAAAAAGTGAGAAATTTCCAGCTGTCCTGAGGTCTGGGTCAGGAGAGGGATGAGAAACAGAGCCCGGCCAAAAATCAAGATGATACATTTCAGATGCAAGACAAAAAAAATCCACGTGAAAAACTGCCCCGCTTGCCATGAACAACAAAATCGCCATCAACTCCCTCAGAGCCACGACTTTCCACCCTGGGTGGGTTCAGAGGGACTGCACTTGGTCCTCTTCCATTTGTCTTTCAAATAAGGGAACCGGGATGCAGCAGGCAATGGGAATACTTCCTTTAATGGGCTTTGGATCAAGCTCTAACAAATGGCTTAAAAAGAAGCTGTGAAATGCTGTCTCACCTGCTGAAAGGCTTGCTGAAAACCAGCACTTTTCACAACATTTTAGGCTGTGTGAAGGCTATAGATAATAATTCTTCGCAGCTGCATCAGAAGGCAAGGTAATTCCACGACAGAAAAGTTGAACTTGTCCAATACAATCCAAGGAGAGTATTTTGTCTGCCAGGAAAACTGGACTTCTCTCTATAAATAAATAAGTGCCTGTGGAGGGACGAAAAGCAGATCTAATGAATGCATCCCTGTGAAAGGAGGAGAAGGAAGAACTCAGGACACAGCTGTTCATAAAGCCCTGATGCAGCAAGGCATTGCTTAAGCATAAGCCTGAGTCTAGGCTGGCATCTCTGACTTACAAAGTGCTTAAATTCTTATCAGAGTTGTGCTGGTGCCTTGTGCTCCTGCCTGAGTCACACAGGGGCTGCCTCTGGGGAAACAGCTCCACTAAACAGAGCTGTGAGAGGAAAAGAAGAGAGAAAAATCCACTTCTGTAAATTCATAAAAAGTTTCTGCCCACAAGGACAAATTAGGAATATCCAGAAATATCATTCTGTGTAGACTCCCAAGATGGTTTGGGTTGGAAGGGACTTTAAAGATTATCCAGTCTCACCCCCTACCATGAGCAGGGACACATTCCACTAGCCCAGGCTGCTCCAACCTGGCCTTGGACAATTCCAGGGATCCAGGGGCAGCCACAGCTTCTCTGGGCAACCTGTGCCAGTATTTTACCATTGTCATTGTAAAAAACTTCTTCCTTATATCTTCTTCCTTATATTTATTCTAAATCACCCTCTTTTAGTTTAAAACCATTACACACAAGTATTGAAAGTCCCCTCTGAGTGACTCCACCAGCAGAATGGATGAACATCATGTGCAGGAAGGGAAAACAAACAGCCCAGCCAGGACCTGCTGGAGTCAAAACTCTGTGTGATGTTCAAAAAGAGGAGTTTGCAAAGTTTGTGCAGAAGACACGAGGCTGGGATGAAGTGAGAGCTCATTAAAATTGTCACACATAGTTTTTAAGCAAAGAACTTGAGAAATCAAGCAGGGATGATAGGTACAGCTTTTAATTAACCAGGCCAAACAAACCAGCTCCCCATGTGTTGTCTCACGTGAACAAAAGATTGTTGATGGCTATTTGCTTTGATCTTAAGAGCATGAAAGAATAATATGTGTTTAACAAGGCTGGTAGAACAATAAAATCTGAGGGAGGAAAGAAAGAGGTGGCAGGTTATTAGATTTGAAAGTGCAGCAGGGGTAGGTTTGTGCACTGCTGGATTGTTCAGCCAAGCTGGTTTTGGGAGGGGTGGGGTGTTAATTCCTGGATGTGAAATGCATGGATCCAGTCCAGAAAATGCCTTTGAAATCCCCACCCAAACTGGTTGAGGTGAGTTGGTGTAAAACTGGGGGTGAATGGAGCCCCAGATTCCAGCACTGCCAGGAGGGCACTGATCTCCCCAAGGGCAAAATTCTTTCCCAAATAAAGGAAAACCCTGATACTTCCTGTGAAGATCCTCTCTCCTGGTCTCCTGTCTGCCTCTACCATCTGACACCTCCTGGTGCAGCCATTCGTGGCACTGAGCAGATAAAAGGGAGGAATCTGGATCTGATGAAATCAGAGGCAAAGTAATTTTTATTATCTGCGAAATCCTATTTGAAGCCGTGTCTCCTCAGCCCCTCTTTGCTGCTCGAGAGCAAACCCACTCCTGCTTCCCGGGCTGGGCAAAGATATATTGTTTATAAATTTCGGCAGACGCGCTAGCAGACACTGAGACAATATCTGACTTGTCTCATTTTACAAAGATTGAGAGGCAGGAGAGAGGCTGAATTAAAAACTACAAAGGGAAGAAAGAGAGTGAGGGGCAGAAAGAGCCCAGCTCCCAAGAGGCTCAGAATTACAGTGATTTATGCAGATGGAAATGTGAGTAAAGTTTGACTGAGTGAATGACTTGTCCCTGCTGATGACAGCCCTGGTATTTTTGAAAAGGTCCCACTGAGTCCCATCTGAGATCTGACTGTCTGTATCATATGTTAATGATCTTTGTACCTGTTTATTCTATTCTGAGGGTAATTTGTATGCTAATAGTATTGCCATTTAATAAACTATGCTTAAAAGATTTTCCTTATCTGCATGCTGATATAAATGAGCTTCAGGGTTGACTGACAATTAACTGGAAATAAAATAAATGCCATTATAATCTTTTAACTATTTGGATCAAAACAACACTACACAGTCTTGCTGAATAGTCTTATTAAAATATTTTAGAAAAGAGTACTATTAGAATTTATAGAAGGTGATGCTATAACTCTGTTCCTTCCTATTTCTTGAAATTTCCCTCTCTTCCTGAAAACAGAATTAGTTTTGCATCAAATCTCTGCAATTTGGGACCACAAATATTTATTTATGTAAATACATTCAGACATCTGAACTGAGCTACACTCCCTCGCAAGGCTTCCAGAGAAAATCCAGTATTTTTAGGAGCTGCAACTGCCTTTAACACAAACCAACAAATGCTGTTTTGCCCTGTCTTTAACATACTCAAGGATTAAAAGTGAGGCAGAGGTTTTTATGTGATGACCAAAGAAAAAAAAGTGACAAAAATACCATATCTTTAGAGATGTGCCTAAATCTACTGTAGTAACACATCTCAGAACTTGCAGCCAGGGAATACTGGGCAACAGCACCTCTATGTGAGTGGGAAAGAAAAATAGAAAATGAACTAAATTGCCAAATAAATTGGTTGCCAAATTTCTGTCTTCCAACAAGTTCTGCTGGTTTTATGAAATCTTTGCAACTCCACTACATCAGACAGAAGTTCTTTCAGCACAGGATGGTCTGGCCAAACTACCACTGTTCTAATCCACCATTAATCTTCATTTTGATGATCCAGACACCATTAGGAGTTCAGACACAGCCACTCATACAGCCAAATTCGCTCCAGATGTAAAACTAAGCCCTTAATATGAGACTTAAGTGGAATTTAAACAGTACATAAGGCTCTGAATTACCCTCTGCAAGGGAGTTTAATTCAGTTACAGGAAGCTTCTTCCCTATCTGCTTGTCAGAACCTGTTTCAAAAGGAAAAGCACAACAAAACCTGCAGTGATGTTGAAAGGATTCTGTACAAACCAGGAGCTGACACCAGTGTGGTACTGCCCTGATTTCAGAAATCCTGGAAACTCACCTACAAAACAGAATCAGAAAATCCCACGATGGGTTGGGTTGGAAAGGACCTTAAAGCTCATCTTGTTCCACTCCCTTCCAGGGACACCTTCCCTGGCTTGCAGAAAACCCTCCCTGGGCTAGTGAATTTATACCTGATTGGAGACACAATTATAGGCACTTGGACCCATATCCTTGCTCAAAATAGCACAGAAATTTTTTGCCTTCTTAATGTGTGAGTCACATTCTGTCACTTATGTGTGTCTCTTAAGCTTTTCCTCTCCTTTCTCAAATTTCCCTTTCGGTGAAAGTCTGAAAAGAGTTTTAGTTCTCACAGAAAAGTTATTTCTTTGTGATAAAACCCCATGGCTAAAGCAGAGCTGTTGGTATCCTCCTTCAAACTTCATGGCTTTGTGGCTGGTGCTCGGCTTCATGTTGGCCCAACATCAGCCACTTGTTCCAGGTGCTGTTTCTGGGCTGTCACTTCACACTCCAAACGATCCCAGAAACTCCTCCCTGGAAGACTCTTTGTTCATCATTCCCAATCCATGTTTGTCCTGTGCAGGGCCAGGAGTTGGACTCTGATGATCCTTGTGGGTCCCTTCCAACTCAGGATATTGATTCTACATGAATCAATATCTCACTTTATATCTCATAAATCGTATATCACTCAACATACCCTGATCTGTTACTTCTAAATTATGTTTTGTTTGAAAATTTTGGCATCAAAATCTTTTCTTTGGTGCCTTTGCAGCACGTTTTCCATCCAACCCTGGTATTTTTGTATGCTACAGCAACATGCCCCAGAAGAGTTCAGCAGTAATGATGTGCATGGCAGGACAACTTGGACTGGAAGAGAAGCACAGAAGGTTGCATTCTCTCATTATTTTTTTGTGCAAGTTCCTAATTAGGAACCTTGATTCCCAGCCCGCTGAAGTCAATGGAAAAACTCCAAGGAGATTATCTGGCTTTGGATGAAGTCCTGAACATCAATCAGAACATGTGCACGAGGCAGGGACAGGACAGGAGCTCGAAGGGAGAGAGGGCACAGCACTGCCACTCACTGGGGTTGGGTTATTGCAGCTCCACGTGACATGGAAGAGTGACAGATTGCCTGGGACCCCTTGGCATGCAGGACAGCCCCTGGAAAGGCTCACCTTAGCAAGGTTCCCAGGATTAGTGGGAACAATTTAGAATTGTATTAGAGAGGTGGCAGGCAGAGGGGAGCTGTAACAAATCCAGTCTTGGGCAGGGTTTTGTTCTTTCTCACACGTAGAACATATGGTTAGTCTGCTGCCCCCATGCTCACACTCTCTCATGTGCTAAACTTGCTCTGAGTAGTCAGCAATAAACAAAGAAATTAGGTTTATTGGCTTGTTCCATTGTGAAACTCTCTAAGGAGTGAGAAGAGAAAGGCAAAGCCCTTTTCTCTTGCCTTCCACAGCACTGACACCCTCTGCCTGCTGCCTGCCAGTGTTTTGGGGGGTCAGGTACAATTGGGGGTCCCCTCCTACCTTCTTGTGTCTCTGCAGTGGGTTCACTTCAAATGCAAAGAGAATAAAAAGAGGGGGAAAACAAAGGGAAACAAGATAAAAGAGGAAAAATAAAATATTGTCTTTTTCTTCCCCTCGGCTGCGCTCATTCTTCCTTCTCCTCATGTCTCCCTCCTCACGTTTCTCTCACGTTTTCCATTCCTCTGCCTTCACCCCCAGCGTGGGGGAGAAGACAGAAATAACTGGAAATGTGGAAAAGAAGGGAAGACTGAAGGTATTTCAGGCCAGTCTGAGGTGTTTTCTACCAACTCTTTGGTTGTAGAACTTTTCTTATGCCAATCTCACTAGTTTTGCTGGATCACCAAATATTCCTGTGAGGGATGTTCCTCCTGTAGATTCAGTGACATTATTCCAAAGGAAGCACAGGCAGATGCCTACAAATGCCCAAACCAGAAAAACACCACTGCTGAGAGCAAATAAATACTCAATAAATACATTAGAGCTGCCTCACTGGTCTTTTGCACTGGTCTTTTTCTGAAATTGAGACCACTGTAATCTGAGCAGGGGATATTTTTAGCTAGAACACAAAATATTCCTTCTCAGGAATTCCCTCAGGAAGGGTGTAATGGTGGGGTTTGTCTGGTTAGAACCAAACATGCTGTAGATGAAAAACAACTCTAAACAGCAAGCTCAGGTTTTGTAGGAGCTTTAACATCTCAACATGGAAGTTCAGAGCAAGCCCTGAGAGCAGGCAGGCAAATCTGTGCTTTTGATTTCTGTCCATCTATTTGTCAGTAAGGAAAGGAGCTGAAGTGATTAATCAAATTTAGCAAATGTGGAATCAATTCCATTGGTTCCCTAAGCAAAAGCAGAGTTTCATCAAGAGATAAGCTTAATTTGCATTCCTGTTGACTTGCAGCAGTGGTGTCTGAGAGCTGGAATTGCTGTGATTGCTGGTGCCCACACTTCAAGTGCTCTATTTAAATACTAAAATAGGAAATGAAACTCTTTACAAGCACACAGACACTGATAAGACAGAAGGGTTAAGGCAGCTCCTCAAAGCTATGCAAAGCTGCTCGTGGTAGGAAAGCAAGAAGGATAAAAACAGAGATACACTTAATCCAGGCTTCAAAAACCAGACCTAAAAAATAAAATAATAGTCAAATTAATATCCCTTTGCTATTCACCTAGAAAGCTGGGAATAAAATGATAAGTGCTGGAATAGCATAAGAAAAATATATTTTATATAAAATCTGCTTCCAGCACACAAATATACAGAGTATTTTCTATGCACAAAGCACAGAATTTTATTTAGTTTTGGTGGCCAAATGTTTTGGTTTGTGGCACTAAACAGCCTGACAAGTAAAGCTTCTCTTTGCCTGTGCTGTTCATCAGTTTGCCTTCAATACAGGCAGAGGGTTTTTTCAGACATTGTGGATAAGTTTCATTCCCCCAGCTTTGCTCAGCTAAAACTTCGGTGTCTCATTTGAGATGGAGGCACCTGCCAAGGAAAAGTAAATAACTCCCTTAGGCTGCATATTGACTTCAGCTAAAGAGAAGTTAAGTGACATCAATCTCCTCCTTTGTTAGCAGACTAGTGCGAATTTTGGAATTTTCCATCCATTTTGTCTCGATTCCTCCCCAAGCAGAGGTGTTTTTTTTATTTATTTTGAAAGATAAGGGATATTGTGGAAGCTGAACCAACAGAACTGACATTCTGGTAATTGAAATGTTTCACTGGAGTTTGCTGGACTGCCCTGACACATTTCTGCTCAAATTGGCTCCAGCTGAAATGCTGTTTCACAGACAATATATTTTATATGTTGTATTTGATCAGTGGATTGAGGACTTTGCCTATTTACCAATAATTATAGAATCAATGGAATATTCTGAGCTGGAAGGGACCCACAAGGACCATCCAAGTCCAACCCCTGGCCCTGCACAGACACCCCAACAATCCCACCCTGTCCCTCAGAGCATTGTCCAAACCCTCCTGGAGCTCTGGCAGCCTTGGTGCTGTGCCCACTGCCCTGGGGAGCCTGGTCAGTGCCAACCACCCTCTGGGGGAAGAACCTTTTGCTGAGATCCAACCTGTCCCTGCACTGGCACAACTTCAGGTCCTGTCCCTGCTCACATGGAGCAGAGATCGGAGCTGCCCCTCCTGAGGAAGCTTGAGATCCCAATGAAATCCCCCCTCAGTCTCCTCTTTTCCAGTTTAAATTACCTTTATTTTTTTCACTCCCTATTTGTCTAATTCCACCCACAGAAACAAGGCAATTTTTCCCCAAAATAACAAAAAAGGTTGAAAGGTGTTAGAACTCTCCTGGTTTTAGAATCTGCCTGTGGACAGTGGAACAGAGGAAGGGAGGCAGGAGCCAAGAGAGCTCAGAAGGTGGCAGGAGAAAGGTCCTGCCCAGGTAGATCACAGGGCTGTGAACAGACCCAGCCCTTCAAGTAATAAAACCTGCTGTGTCCTTGTGTCTCCCCGGGAGCAGGAGAACCCCCTCTGAGCCTGAGGCTCCAAGGGGCAGCTCAAAGACTCAGCAATCACCAGATAATTCCCCCACCCAGTCCCACCATCTGCTCTCTCTGCAGAAGATTGGTTGCAGAATTCAATATTTTGCAGAGGGTTGTTGAAAGACAGCTTTTCATGGTGGTGCTCAATCATTCTGCCCTGCTGCCTTTGAGTGATGGCAGCAACTTGAGTGTAAAGCACCAAACCGAAGTGTGCCACAGCAAAGAGAATTCCCCACCTCGAGTAGCTTTATTTATGGCAGAGAATCCACAACCACCCCTCACAGAGATGGGACTGAACCGTGTCCTACAAGCAAATCTTGGAGTCAACAAGAATTGAGCAGATCTTATTGATTCCCTAAACATCCCTCTTGCCCGGTCCCCCCCAAAAAAACCAATTTAAATTATGAATATTTGCTTATTACTGGCCATTAATGCATGGAAAGTGCTGTATATGACTAATGCATTGCTCCAGCCCACCTCATTTCTCAGTTTTCCCTCAGCTGCCCTCATTTGAATTCCAAGTGAAGTGAATCACATATGTTTATGTGCATTCACTGCAGAGCTGGGGGAGCCCCAGCCCGTGCTGAGGGAATAGCACCTCTCCCTGGCAAAGCAAAACCGAGTCCAATTCCCATTTATCGAAATGCTTCAATCAAAAAGAGGTTTTGGTAAGATAACTTTTCCATGAGGCTCCTGATCCTGAATTCACTGAAGGCGCCAAGGCGGGCGTTCGGGATGAGAACAACGTCTAGACTGGAAAATTTGTTTTATTTAGTATATGAATTGTTCCCTTCTAGTCTTTCCTTCCCTCAGTGGACACCAGATGATAGAAGTGAGAAGAGAGATGAAAAAAAACTCCCTTTGCACACAGTGAGAATATGACACACATGAAAATAGCTGCTGTGTGTGTCAGACTCCTCGGGGAGGGAGTTGGGAGCACAAAGCTCGTTCTTTGTTGTGTTTCATTTCTGCACCGAGCTCAAACCCACAGCACAGGCCAGGAGAAGTCATTTATTCTGCAAAGGGCAAACAAATAGTTGTCCATTCGCTCACAAAACCCCATTGCTCAAGACTCTGATCCAAAGGAGGAGGTTAATTGCCCAAAAGAGCATCCGAAACTGTCCTGGTAGATGAGCCAGATGAGCTGATTGGGGGTCACGTGGAGAAGGAGCAGGTAAAACCAGCCAGGATTAGCCAACTGGGGCATTTCTTTCTGATCCCTGCAGCTGATAACCTTGAATTCCCTCTCTGAGGTGGCCAGCAGCATGGACCAGAGATAAATCCCATACTCAGAGATTAAACCATATCAGTAAGGGTGAAATGAAGCTATTTCTAAAAATTTGGAAGAATACTCAATGGAGAGGGTTGGGAACACTAAACAGATCTGGTACTGGTATATTCAGGCTTTGTTTCACTATCTAATATAAAAAATTATTTATTTTGGCCTTTTCTGAAGGACTTGCATGCTGCAAATGCAATAAAGTATTTTACAGTAAGCAGAGCAAACAAGCTGTTGAAAATCTGGGCAATGATGTGTTTGAGCTGCAGAGAAGATGCGAGAGACAAATGGGGCTGGAGGAAACTCCCAGTGCCCCAAAAAGGGGATTGAGGGCTGAGGACCTTCTCTGCTGGATCTGGCAAGAGATGCAGAAAATTGCACTTCAAGAAATTTTAAGCAGCTTCATAAGCTTAAAAATGACTCATTAAAAAAAAAAAAAAACCACACCTCTGAAGAAATCCAATGAAAACAGTATTTAATGGTGCTTTTGTTAATGTGGGTAATCTATTTTAGAGTTTCCTATTTAGCACTCTTCTCTTTACACACTTACCAACTAAATTTATTACAAAGCAGGGTTCTCTTGTCATATCAAGAGCTCAGTTGATCAGGGAGAGCAGTCACCACATATTCAGGACTATCAGGAATAAAATGTTATCATAAATGAAAGGGAGAAGGTGAAAAAGAAAGAATGTTCTTCCCCCTCTGGGTGGAATAGGTTGAGTTGCACTAGTTCTGTAACAAAAGATTGAATCTGTCTAAATGATTCCAAAGAAGTTCTGTGATCTGACTCATTTAGCAGTGTGTCCATCTCAGTTTGGCTGCCAGAGCTGGGAGGGATTGGTATTCCCTTTTTTAGCATCTATAACCCAACCAAATATTTAAAAAAGGTTACTAAAGCAGTCCAGAAAGATGATAATTGCTGGACAATAAAATGGGAGCAGAAATAAGCTGAGCTTCAGTTAAAATAGTTAATCTGTATGTGACATGACAGGGTTTAATCACATATATGGAGAAAGGCAGGGCAGGTTCCTTCTCTTTTTTATCACCAAAGACCAACTTAAATGGAGCACTTTAATTAGCCATGTATTTACAGCCACACCACTCCTTATTTCATTGTGGTTTCTGTCACAGATTTCTAGAATAACAGTGGAGAGATGATTTATTTCTCCTCCTTTTAAACCACAGCATTAGCTATTTTGTCATTTAATAATCAAAAAAAGCCTCATAAATTCCACTTTGCACCAGTGGCCACCCGGGTAATAATGTTTTGCACACAGAGAGCTTAAACACTGTCTCCCTTTGTAAATCCTGCTCCTGTTGTTTACTCCTGCAGAGCCACATGAGTATTCTGGGATGTTCAGAAATTACAGTGTGCTTAGAATTATTGTTAGGAAATTAATACAGAAGCACAAGTAAATACTGTGAGTAATGTGTAAATATTTTTTTATAAGTAAATCAGATGGGGAATATCAGAGTACTGGAACCTGAAGATCTAGGCTTAGTTCAACCTGTTGAATAGACCATACAGTCAAAATACAAATAAAGATTAGACTAAACACTACTTACAAAAATATTTTTCATCATGAGTAGTTAAAATGAAAATAAAGTTGCCACTTCTGAAAGGAGAAAAAGCACTGGGAAGTTTTCCATGCCCTTGGCATGGATTGATCACCCAAATTTTTCATTGCCAGTACCAAAGTAAAATTCTTCTCAGATTTGCACTTTCATAACTACTCCTCTGATTTACTTCTGTCTGCATTGTACATTACTGCAGCATACTATAAGTAAGATTTCTTTGTGTCACAGCTTTGGATAATCTTTTAGTGAATTATGATAATTTAAAGTCTTATGTGACCCAGAGTGACCTCCTTGAGCAACTGGTCCTGTGTGTAAAATGTGATGTTCAGCTCCCAGAGCTTTCTGAATTACTGACTGGGGTTTTCAAAGCCTGACAACAGGATGTGACAGAGCTTTGCTTTCATATTGGTGATCTGAAGGAGATGCTGAGAAGGCTCCTCAGCCATTCTCAGCAGTTCTGAGACACCCATTTCATCCATCTGCCTTCATTTGTATGTGGAAATATCCTCAGGGCTGTGTGTTGTGTGTAACATTCACAACTTCTGTCAGTAACCCACTCTCATTTTCATATTTTACCATTTATTTGACATTGTTTGTAATCATAGAACCAGGGAATATCCTGAGCTGGGAGGGACCCACAGGGATCATTGAGTCCAACTCCCGGCCCTGCACAGGACAACTCCATGTGCCTGAAAGCATTGTCCAAACACTCCTTGAAATATGATGATGTAGATGGTACTGGCAACTCAGAAATAAGCAGTTAGTCATCACTGAAGACCAGGTGACCCCAAACCAGTTGGTGAGGAGTGTACCAGTGTGCTGGGCCAGTGGCTAAGCCCAGCCTAAACGGGAGTGACAGAGCACAGCGGCCGATTTCGCTGTGGGTTATTGTACAACCTGTACAGCAGAGCAATTCTGCCACAGCCTGGGGGTATATTCTGCTTCCCTGAAGCCTCCACTGATGTCTCCCCCTGATGCCTTAAGACCCTTTAAGTTTTTTTGATTTTTCTAACTTTTATAAGCTTTATAAGTAATTATAGTAGAAGTAGATTTTAGAAGTAGCTGTATTATATCCCTCACCCTTTAGCACAGTAGTTTGTACATTCCCCTACCCCATCACCCCATTCTGTGTTCCCCATATCAATCCTACCCCTGAATTCCAGTAGAAAATGTTCACTCTTTTGTCAAGGCAAGGCCTCTTATGTTTGAGGACATCTAATCCTGGCCTGAACTGCAAGAGTACAGTCAAGAACTGGGTGACCGTGTACCCTTTATGCTCTGAAGAAGATGAAGATGATGAAGAGGTGGTCCTGAAAAGCACCCCAGATCCAATTCCCAGGGGGTGGGCCAGGGGTGGACCAGGGCAAAAGCTAGGGGGTGGAAACACTTGGGATTGGGCAGACACTCGTATAAATTGTAACACCTGTACACGGCCGGTATGTGCATCTTGTATTTCATGCCTAGGCACAAATTAAACCCTTCTCTTATCTCATCCTCAATTAAATTTCTTTGGAATTTTTTTTTCCTCAGCTCCTTTAGGCAACACCCCTCCCCAGCTCTGTGTGTGGGCACCCCCAGCCCTGCTGGCCTGGCAGTGTTGATGTGCTGCCAAACAGGAACGTGCGGATCGGATCGCGCGATTCCACACGCGGCTCCGCTCGGCCTTTGTTCTCCCCAGCTTTCCAGCCACACAACCCCGTGGCCACTGCTAAAGACAAACAGGCCTCTGGCATCAAAGTTTGCTGTCAACGAGCTGTCAAAAGCAATACCCGGCCAGCTGTGCTTCAGTGAAGTTTAAATGATGTTATTAAAGCAAACCCGGCGCTGGTTTGTGACGGTACCTTTTGTTCTGGTGCAGAACCTCTGAGCCCTTTCTCCAGGTGACCACAGCTCTGGGAGAAGCTCTGGGTTTACAACTGATTGTAACTTCACCTCCAACTTGAACGACAGACATTTTTTTCACGGGATTTTTGGAAAAATCGGGGGCTGCAGCTGAAAATGGAGAAAGAAGAAGAAAGAAGGGCAGAACAATATTCAGCTGATGAGGCACTAAATGAACTTGCTGAATTCTTCCCTTTGAATTACACAGCAGGTGAAGTCAATAATTCCTTTGCTTTTGAGGTTCCTGCAAAATACATACAAATCTACCATGGAAAATGTATTTAAGTAACAAAGAATTAAATTCATTGTGTCTTATTTAGTGGCTTTATTAATGCTGTTTCTAAACTAGAAACTGGTTGACAATCTTTCCTGAGGGTTATCTGGAGACTGGGAGAACAGGTCTGTGACGAAGAACGAGGTTCCTGAGCAGGGTAAACATCACACTCCTGATCCAGACACCTTTATTCATCTGCAGAGAATATTCCATTACAAACACAGCTTTACTGTGGCTTTCTTTTCACAAACATCCACTGCTTCCTGAAAATATGTTTATTTTCCCAGTAGTTTCTGTGAAAATTCACTCTTGGAGAAGGAGAAAACACAAGACCTGTGCAACAGTTGGTGCTCTTAAAGTCTGTATTTTACTGGTTTCACAATATTCGGCTGTTGAGTAAACTTTATATTTGGATATCTAGATCAGAATATTTTTATAAGAACAAATTCCATTTCATGTGCATCTCTGGCAAACATTAATGAGATTCCTTGTTACATGTTATTTCTTTATGTACATATTTGCCATATGCTCTTTGTTTATAGCTAAAACTACTTATTCCACTTCCTAAAATGACTTTTAAACCTGCAGAATAACTATTAATAACTCAAAATAAGCCAGAAACAGCATTCATTAAACTCGTGTGCATGTGATAAAAAAAGACCACACATGGATTAGATTCTTCCCCCAAAAGGGTCGTGAAATGAAACTAAAAAAACCCCACGTTTGCACGTGGCTGAAGAGCAAACAGCAAAGAAATATCAACAGGCTTGAGCTGCCAGGTGGAGTTTCATCTATTCTTAAATTCAGATTTTTTTTCACAGTGTCCTTTAGACTCATTTTAGTGACATTTACTCACCCATCACCCTCAGCTCAGCGCTGGCATAAATCGTATCGTGCTTGTTTTCTGCCACGCACTGATAGAGGCCAGAGTCTGACATATTCAGCACAGGGATGATAAGAGTCCCATTTTCTATTTGGATTCTCTCCTGACAAAAGAAAAAACAAGGCAAACACTGAGTGTACAAACCAAAGCTTTTTTTATTATCACAGTAATGCACCTGATGGCAATTCGGAAGCAGGAATGTTGTTTTCTTGGAAGCAACGTGGATGAATATGCCAGAAATATGATTTACACCTTGCTGTGTGATGGTGGGTGTGTTTTGAGCCCTCTCAGCTCTTCAAACTCTTCAAGAAATCCAGGCACACGTTGCAGTAATTGCTTTGGGCAGGTTTGCCCAGATGTTCCAGCTGTCCACGTGTTTTCCCTGCACTGCTGAGCTGTGAATCCAGGGTAGTGCTTCACCATGAAGATGACACAGAAGGAGCTACCTCAGGGCAGGCACAGCTGTTCCTCACTGGGAGTACCTTCTACAGGGCTCTCAACACTCCATCCCTGTCTGAGGGTGAAGCATCACCACCCCCCTCACCCACTAGATGAATCTGATAATGATGATCAGAGACGATCAAAAAAGCTCCACAGGAGACAGAGGTGCTCCAGTAATGGGGACATTTCAAATGTCTCCAGACCGAGGAGTCACGGAAGAATGAGCCACTGGAAAAGCTCTACTGGAAGCCAACACTTAAATTCCAATTAGAAACCCACAGGAAGCCCCTCAGGGCACAGGGAGAGCTTTCTCCTCAAAGCTTGAATTTCTAAGCACACCAACTTTCCTCGGTGCAATTCTGCTGAAATAGAGACAACTGCACAGTAGGTAAATTTGGAGCAGAGCTTGGAGTTTGCTGTATTAAAAGAAGTTTTATTTGCTCTACTTTGGAAAACAGAAGAAAGCCTGTTTCATGCTGCAATCATAACTTAAAGCTAAATATTTTGTGATTTTACAATTACTACCCTCTGGGGACAATAATAGTTCTGCTGCAAAGTGTAGCACTGAGAAAAAGAAAAAAAAACCAACATTCCCCAAAACAGATGACTTTGGAAAAAACCCACAGGGAGTATAAATTCCATCACCAACTGCAAGTCTGAACAACAGATATTACTGGTATGATTATGCTGCTCCTTCAGTCTGGCTCTCCTGCCTTGGAAGCAGGAGTGGAGAAGTACTGAGTACATTTTTAGAGTACACAGTGCAGTCTCTGATGGGCAGCTCCAAGCATCTCAAATGTATTTGTGAACTGCTAAACTTATGTCATAGAATCCCAGAATGGTTTGGGGTCGGAAGGGACCTTAAAGATTGCCCAGTTCCACCCCCTTCCACCAGACCAGGTTGCTCCAACCTGTACTTGGACACTTCCAGGGATGGGGCAGCCACAGCTTCTCTGGGCAACCTGTGCCAGGGCCTCCCCACCCTCACAGGGAACAATTTCTTCCCAACATCCCAGCTACCCCTGCTCTCTGTCAGTGTGAAGCCATTCCCCTTGTCCTGTCCCTCCATCCCTTGTAAACAGTCTCTCCCCATGTTCCTTGTAGCCCTTTCAGGTCCTGCAAGGCCACAATCAGGTCACCCCAAAGCTGCTCTTCTCCAGGCTGAACAATCCCAGCTCTCCCAGCCTTTCCTCCCAGCAGAGCTGCTCCAGCCCTGGGATCCTCTTGGTGCCTCCTCTGGACTCTCTCCAGCAGCTCCATGTCCTTCCTGTGCTGTTCCCCAGGGCTGGAGCAGCTCTGCAGGGAGGTCTTGCCTGAAGGGGCAGAGGGGTAGAATCTCCCCCTGCCCACACTGGGGGATCAGCCCAGGGCACAGGGTGAGGGTTCTGGGCTGGGTCACCTCCAGCCTCTCACCCACCAACACCCCCAAGTCCTTCTCCCCAGTGCTGCTCTCATCTATTCACCCCCCAGCTCGCTGAGCTGCCCCAGACATGGCAGTTCCACAACCTGCTGGGGGAACTCCTCTGCCTCCTGCAGAGTGGGAAATGCCACATGTTGAGCCCTGGAGCTCTATTTTCCAACACTCCAGCTTTTTCTTGGAGGCCTCCCAGCCACGAGGTGACCCGGCCCAACCTTGTTTAGCTTGGAAATGGGATGAGAGCACAGCCTGGGGCTGCGTGGCTGCTGTGTGGCAAACTAATTAACAACATTACATTACTTAGCCACTGATAATGGTTTTTTTTGAGCCTCTCACTCCAGATATCTTCTGCACACTTAGTTTTACCTCCAGGCTGTTTGTTATCCTCTCCATGCATTCTATTTTTACAAACATCCTTTGAATATAAACCCCCCTCTGAAGCAACACTAGTGTTCCACACATATCCCAAATTCCCCACTGTTCTCTGCAGGCTCTTTTGAGCTGTGCATTCAAAGGGAAGAATAAAGCACCCCGTGTACACAAGCAGGAATAATGCTGGGATGACCAGGGAGGTGGTGGGGTAGAAAGGTTTGACAAAGAGTGAAAAATATGCTCAGAACCAGCCCCAAGGTGCAAAGCATCTGGAGTTATTCTTCCTGTGAGGATTCCAACAAGCAGGTGCTGTGACAAACTGAATATTTTATTACACCTCTCTTGTCCTTTCACCTCCAAACTGTCCATTTTTGTCCACTGAGCAATAACATCCAGCATTTTGTTGCCTGAAGTATTGCATTTACAGCACACTGTAAGTACTGGGAAAATGTTGCCTGAAAATGTGTCCATAGAACATTTTATTCTCCTTTATTGAAGCAATGCAATTGAAGAGTGACAGATTCTAAATATTGCTCCCTTTAAAGAGAGAGAAACTGGAGAATTTTGCCTAGGCAGGGGTGACAATGAGCAGAGTGTCACCCAGGAAATCCTGGCTGTTTTCCTCAGATGAAGGATGGGTCCATTTAGGACTAATCCATGGAAAGTTGAACCCCACTCCAGCTTTTTCAAATAATTACTGCTAAATCCAATGAGTGCTGGTTCTGCCACCCAGCAGGTGCTAATTTGTCCCATATGTTTTGGAAATTATTCTGTACCTGTTCTTGCTAAACAGAAATTAATCACAATATTGGTTTTTTCCAACCAGGTAAAAATGCATCACAGATGAGTCCTGCCATTCTGTGCCCAAGAGATGCTGGATGGATGTTTAATAAAGAAGGGAAAACTTGGCCTCACAAAGTGCAAACCCAGCAATTGTCACAAAAGTCAGTCTCCAGGAGGTTGCCAACAACTGAGGGCTGGAGGATGGATGTGCCAAAGCTTGGCCACCACAGAAATAGAATTATTGTGCCTGGAAGCTGGGCTCTCAAAGACCTGGCTAATTAAGGATCTGATCTTGTTTCTGAAGCGTTTTGAGCTCCAATTGACTTCCCCTCTCCTTCCACACTCCCACCACTTCACTAATTCCCTTTCCACTTAGTCCTTGGTTTGCTTTGAAGAGAGATTTTGCACTTATTCATCTTTTCATTATGACTTTATATGGCTTTCTTTAGTCTATTGTCCCTCTACCCGGCACCAGAAAATACTACCCTCAATATTCACTGATTTTCAGAGCTGACTGATTAATTAAGTTTGGGGATTAGCACAGCATGGGAGCAGCCATACTGCAGGGGACCAAAGGTCCACCCAGCTACAGACTCAGAACAGAAACAGAAGAAAAGTGCAATTTAATGCTGATCATTTTGCAATTCCAGCTCTGAAAAGCTCTTCCAGTCCGTTGGCATCCTCCCAGTTCCCCAATTTACAGATTAAGTCTACAAATGTATTTAGTGTTTCTTCAGCCCTTCTTTCAGCAATTATAATTGATATTTTTAACCTACTGCCATATCTTGGAGCAATTAGATGCTCTGTAAGATAAATTACACTAAGAAATTGTTGTTTCTATCTAAACTACATCATACATTTGCCACAAAGATGAACTTTGAGAATCAAGGCTTTATGTTACAAAGAGTTTGTGCTATTACATTTATTTTGATATATTAATCCTCACCTACTTTTTGAAACTAAATTAATGTACTGTGAAATGAATTTTGTGACTAAATCATGAAAAAAATGGCAAAAATATGAGGAAAAAAACCAAGAAGACAAGAGGAACCTTACCTCTGACACCAGGGGCTGGCCATTTTTTAACCAACTGTAGGAAGGGTTTGGTTTTCCTTTTGCCTTACATTCCCAATATAAACTGTCATAGAGAGACAGAAAGGCATTTTGGATTTTTTTATCCCATTCAGGGGGTGCTGAAAAGAATATGCAAATCATTTTAAGCAGGAGAAAAGTGATTTTGCTTGAGGTATGTTGCCATTAATTAATGAACTGAGCAAGGCTAATTAATACCTGTCCAACACATTCTCATTATGCTACAAATGAATTCTGCACAATTCCCTGGCATTAAATTTTGGGATAAGCTTGGGAAACTGTTAGAAGTGAAGTGACCAGGGAGAAGGGAGTTTAGTTAAGATATTACCCATTTTTATGACCAAAATTTACAGAAACAGTGCTTTTAGATGTCTGAAATTCAAGATATTCTTGAGGTTCCTAATTTCTGAAAAACAAACTTTCTCTAAATGCACTTGAATATTTGCACCAGGAATATATCAAAATCTTTGGTCAGTAGGTAATAAAATCATAGATTGTAAAAATTACCTCCCTGTCTTGCCCACACACCTGAGACAGTGGGCTCAGAGCTTGAGTTCTCAGGTCATAATTTACACCACAGATACTACACAGAGGAATTACGGCTACTCAGAGTAGAAAAACCCCTCCTGGACACTCGAGGAACACTGACATCAATCCACTACAGCATAAAAGGAATCACATCCCAGCTCTGTAAACACCTGAGAGCCCAGGACTGAGCTGAGCAGGGATGATCTCGAGGCAGGCTGACATTTAGAAGAGTTGTCGAGATAAAGGGGAATATGAGAGCCATGGAGAGTAATTAATATCCACCTAAATTTAGGGTAGATCAAAGCCATGGGGAGGGAGGTGCATCCCTCTGCCTCTGGCACAAGTGGCTGGTGTCTTAACATGCCATGGAACATTTCTGGTTAGGTTATATAAATAAATAAATAAATAAATATTAATATATAAATATATAAATATAAACAGACATACTTGTTGTTCTTACACAGAATAGTTTAATATTAGGAGGAGAATTATTCTCCCTTGTGAGCAGCAGAACCAGCTTCCCTCTGGAGCTTGGATCTGGGAGGAGCTCGTGACTCTACCCCACAAAGCACCTTGAGATGTCCAAGCCCAGGTTAATGCACTTCCAGTGAGCTGCTTCCCAGAGTGGGAAAGTATCTGGAAGAGGATCCCAGAATGGATTGGGTGGGAAGGACCTTAAAGATCATCCAGTCCCATCCCCTGCCAAGGGCAGGGACACTTTCCACTGGACCAGGTTGCTCCAACCTGGCCTTGGACAATTCCAGGGATCCAGGGGCAGCCACAGCTTCTCTGGGATCCTGTGCCAGGGCCTTCCCACCCTCCCAGGGCAGAATTCCTTCCCAATATCCCATCTAACCCTGCCCTCTGGCAGTTTGAAGCCATTTTTCCTTGTCCTGTCTCTCCACCCCTTGTCCCAAGTCCCTCTCCAGTTCTCTTTTTGCCCCTTTAGGTACTGGAAGGTTTTATAAGGTACTATAAAGGCAGGGCTCGCCATGCCTAACAATAATTTTAATTACTTGTCTTTTTTATTGCTCTCAGAGCCCAAAGCACAGACTGGAGGCATCACATATGAACCAGCAGAAAGTGTCCAGGAAAGGAACTCAATTTTTGGAGACAAGCTGCCTATGGAGGAAAAACACCCCAGCAGAGAAATGAAATCAATTATGTAGATAACACACCAGGACACTCCTAAAAGGACAAAAAAAAAAATCTCGTGTAAAAGCTTCATGAGCCCTGTTTATATATTTCCTAATGAGCAGCTATTAATTAATGTAGAAAGCACATTTAATAAGCACATTGTTTTAGATTGAATTAACTGATCATAATTTTGTAATTGCCTGTGCTGTTCTCAATCACGTCCAGGTAATCCACTGAACTTCATTTTAATGGAACTGCTTGATGGGTGTTGGGAAAAAATTGGTGTGCAATGAGAGCAAAAATAACCCCTTAAAAGCCAAGAAATAATTAAATATTCACACAAGCAGCAGACTGTTCTATTCCTGGCATATATCTTGATATTAGCCATGGCTGCAGGAGGCTGGTGGCTTATCAGCAAAGCTGCATCTCTTCATTAAAAGAGATTTACTTTATAAAAAAAAAATAAAAAGAAAAATACTTGCCAAAGTCTTCTCAATGGATGTTAATTGTAGGCTCAGTCTCTCTTTCTGTGATTTTTCCTACTTCTGTTATGTTTAATTTTTTTTTTCCTTTTCCTTTGAAAGATTTATGAGGTAAAGGCAAAAAAAAAAAAATCTCTCCTCTTATTGCTGTCAAAATATGTTGCTTTCCCTGGGTATTAACAATGGGACTAAAGAACATATAATTCACCTTGGCTCTGAGGGAGCAGCACGTGGGACTGTGAGCACAGGAAATTATTGCACGTGGGAAGTGAAAAGGGGAGGGGGAACAGACTGCCAGGAATATTATTCTCTACTTTTGAAGGGAGAACTCTTTCCCAGATCTATTGTTCTCTACTTTTAGCCAGCAGGAAGGAGAGGGAGGAATGGATTGGGTTTCTTCTGCTTTACCCTCATCTGTTTATGGAGCTGATCTCCAATAGGAGGTGAAATGACCTTCCACTGCCATGGATAAAATTCCTGAATTCTCCCCTGATCTGCATCTGGGGTAGCACAAATTCTGCTGTGAGAGGGAATCTCTGCCTTTAATGTTCCATGTGAATGTACCAGGGATTCCTTCCTGCCTTTTATTAACCTTTCCAACTTCATCATGGCACAGCCCACACTTCCAATCTGAGTTTTAATGCAAAATATCTCTATTTGCTGAGGCTGTATCTCAGTGAAGGTCACTCAAAACAGTTTTTAATCAGCTTAACCTGCCCTGCATTTTACACCTCTAGTGAGGGGCTAGTAAGATCTCATCTGCAAAACCCAACTGAACCCCACCCTACTCTTTAAAAAGAACAAAAATAAAATTAATCTGCTTACCATAGACAAATAATTGACCTCTTGCAATGTTTATTCCTCGGCTGTTTCCTGCAACACACTCATAAGAACCTTCATCTTCTTGCTGAACATCAGAGATTTCAAGAACTCCTTTGGTTTTGTTGGGTTGAATTTTCTTTGTCAAGGAATTTCCATCGGACCTCCTCCAGCTAATACTTGGGACAGGGCTGAATAATTGTATTTCATTAGGGAAAAACAGAGAACAGTGGTTACAGCAGAGAAAAAAAGAATGTGAAATCCTTCTTTGAGAGTAATAATATTTTTAAAAAGATGTAATTCCTGTTTCTAAGCATAATTCGTAAGTCAGAGATGTTCTAACTGTCCAATTTATTTAGGAGCACAAGTCCAACAGTGAGACGAAATGCACAGTCAACTCTATAATTTCTTCTTAGGCCAGTTTGTATTTTCCCCTTAGGAACTTACTGAGGGCTCAAACTTTCTTTTAAACTCTGTGACACCGAAGGAACAACTTTACAAGCCAAAGAAACAGCACAGAGGCCCTGAATTATTGACTGGTTCTCACAGCAAACTAATTCCCTGCAGCATTAGAGGTATTTTCACACCCAAAAATAGGAGGTATTGGCCAAGAATTCAAAGGATCTAAAAATAACAATAGATCTGAGTGAGAAGAGGAAAGCACAAGACACTGAGGCTGAGAGGAGATGGAGACAAAAGGGAATATTTCTTTTTTCGTGTTTTTTTTTGTAGCTTTCTCTCATTTTTGTTTATATTTGGATTAATGCATCCTGTAAAACAACAAAACACAGTGAAGTTTGAAGGCAGTTATAAATATTTCCTGGATTTCTGGTAATATCCCAAACCATCCAAGCCTCACTTTCACGATCTATTATGTCACCAAAACACTTTAAAATATTAACAGTCTCGGATTTCACAGCTTCTGTTTCTGCAAACTGAAGTAAGTTGCTTTTTCTAACAACTTAGATTTTGAACAGCTTTTTCCAGAGGCATTGGCTAAATGCTGACTTCTTTTCCTTTGGAATAACATGAACAGTGATGGAAAACACAACTTTCATGGAGATTAAAAGTCCTTGTGACCAGTCTCCAAGGTCTCTGCCTGCAGTGCTGACTTACAAAGGATTTGTTCCTTTTTAGCAGAGACTGTAACAGCTCACACCTTAAATTATTTAAATTCAAATCCTTGTTTGTTGGACAAAGAAATCAAGTCACAGACACAGAATGGATTAATTGCTTAATATTTCAGTAAGTTTGGGCCTGATTTGTGCCTTTGGAGTTGGTGTGGCTGTGATTTAACCCGAAGCAAGAACCAGAATTTGGGAGAAATGTGAGTGCTCGGCAAATGCCAGGGATTGAACAGTTGGGCAGGTGTTAACAGAGTAACTGCAGATATCAAATCAACAGAAATATATCTGTATGGATCACTATACATATGGATAACTCTCATGTACATGCACACACATGTTCTGACTCTTATATCATCTCAACAATTTACTACAAGTGGGAGTGGGACATGTCAGGCCCCATTAACCAGTGAAAGAGCTGGGAAGAATAACTGAGATTTTATTCTTCTCTTCCCCATTTTGGTTCAAGACCTTAAGAGTTGTTTAAATTTCAATTCTTTCTGGCCAACAGCTGTTGTCATTACCACCTTTATTAATTGCCCTTTACTGGGAGACCAAAAGCTATTTCAGATGCAAACTTGTCCAGACTAATCTTGCATGACATTATTCATGCAGAATTTTTTGCAAAGCGAGTTAGTTATTTATAAAGCAAGATACCTTAAGTTATTTAAAAGGAGCACAGCTCCAGACTAGGTCTATCTCATGGTTGTCATGCTCCAGGCAGGAAAAACAGCCAGAGGAGCTTTTGCAGCCTTGTGTTGGATTGATACAGACTGTTGATGACATGAAGAGGAGCATGGCTGGCTTTTCAAATCCTCCTGCATAATAAACAGTGGGTGAGCAGCTCCTGGAGAACTTCAGAATGCCAGAAGCATTTAACTACTTCCTCTAAAGGCATCTCTTCTGGATTTTAATTTATTTTTTTTTTGCATAAAGGAAGCTAACAGCCACATGGGAGAAGAAAACAATAATTAGATGCATTCATACATTCTCTGCTACCTGAAAATGCTTCATCTCACTGTTTCCTGTTCTCTCAGCCCTTTGTTTTCTCTCAGCTCTGACTATTCATAAATGAGGGGAGTCTGTGCTGACACCAAGGCCAGAGGCAGCGCTTGGTGGGAAAAGGCCCCTTCTGTCAACTTGTCAAGTCAGGTTTAGCAAGGTCTGAGCTGAAGGCACTGTCCTGTTTTCCTTATCCATGCCACAGACTTCTAATGACATCCTTGGGGATGTTTCAAGGCGAGCTGGGCTCTTTGGCTCATTTTTGGCTGAGCATGCCGGTGTTTGAAAGGCGCTCGCTCTGAATTTCAGCTGCAGCAGGAGGCCAGGAAACCCTCAGAGTTTGGTTCATCACCTTGGCTGTGTCTAAAGGCACAATTGCAATAAACAGTTATCAGTTCTTTGCTGTCCTACCAGGCAGCCTGGCCCTGAGTGCCCCAAGTTTAGCAGGAGAAGGAAGCTGTTGGTCAGGGCAGCAGCTCCTCGTCTGCCCGAGCTCCAGGTTAAAGGAGCAGAGTGTGGGAGCATCCCCAGCTCAGCCATTGCCACCACCCATGGCAAGGACCTTCTCTACAGGTCTTTGCTTCCTTGATACCTCATTATCACACACTTCTCAGCATCCTCAGTCAGTGTGTTTTGCAGAAATCAGGCTTTTGGGATTGGTTTCACCTTTTTCTGATGCTACTTCACATCTTTATAATCAAATTTTTTTGTCACATCTCTTACTCCAGATCACGTGAAACCTTTCAAGGTAAAACAAAAATCCAAAAAAAAACCCCAAATCAAAAAACTTCTGAATTTACATTTAATATTTAGATTGACTACATCGGGTTTTGGAACAACTGATCTATTTAGAAGTTGATGCTTTAAGAAGTGAAACTGTCCTTTAGGTGTAGGTAAATATATACTAAAAAAATAGTTCAATAAATATAGCCTTGTGGTTTTTGTAGGATTATGTTCCACAATCATTTGCTTTGAAGATCAGTGTCTGACATTGCAACACAGACCAATATCTTCCCACACAGATTTGGGGTGCTCCTGCCACTGGTGGGTCTTTTTTTTGTTTAGTCACCACCAATAACCAGATTAAAACAAATAACTGCTCAGGGCTAAAAAGTTTTGGAATATATAAAGAAAAAATGGATGCACTTCTCAAATTTATTACACTCCATAGCCAAAGTCTGGCTTTCACCTGAGTAAATAAGAAAACAGCGCATAAATATGAGAATGTCTTTGTACATAAATCTGCAGTTTGTTGGAAACCTTCAGAGCATCTAGGAGGACTAATTTAATTTATATTCCACCATACAGGCAGCAGAATCATGAAACCATAAGTTACTAACTCGGAGAGAAAAGGAGATGGAAAATATTTTGTGGTTGGTGACAAGTGTTGTCAGAGTGAACACGGAATTAATTTGTCTGCAGCATTAGAGCCCACAGTGATGAAGGTGCCACCTTTTTGCAGCCAGATGATGCATCGAGACTGTGCCTCATCCTTTGTCCTGTGCATCTGGGGGCCCTTCAAAATGAAATTAAATCTACAGTTTCAGTAATGAAGCCCATGGTTTGTCAGACAAATGAGACAAAGCTGAGGTTTGAAAGCTGCTCTGGCATCTGCAGCGCTGCTGGCACGGGGAAGGACTGGGATCCAAGGAGCACTGTGGTTAGAACACTCAATTTTGAATTATTTTCATGTTTTAGCTGGGAAATAGCAAGGTTTTCTTAGACCTGGTGTTGTGGCTCATCCTCCTGGAGGCACAAGTTACTCACCCCAACTGCATGAGAGAGGATATTCTGAGCCCTGAAAACACAAACCTTCAGGCATTAGTTTTATGTGGAATGAAAGCAGCAAACTTCACTTGTGTTGGCAAAAGTCCTTCACATAGATATGATTTTCAAATCCTGTAATAGATCCTTTTATAACTTCCTACATAAACAACTTGAGAATACCCCAGAGGTGAAGCCTGGTCTTTTTATGTAAATTTAGTAAAGATGGTTATTGGAACCCCCCTGTAGCTCTGTGATTATCTCCTTACAACAACAACCACTAGAAAAACCCTGCCATGAATACATTTAGAGGAATAAGTGGGACCTTCCCATGAAAAATGAATATTCTGGGTTGAAAGAAATCTTGTTTTATGTTATTCACATATGCTTTTTACGACCTTAGCTGGCAACAGCCCATCTGCAGGGATTTTGAACAGATTATTTCCCTACCTTCGAGAGGGGAATGAAGGAAAACATAAACCACAGACAGAGTTTAATAAATATGTGCACCAGACATGGAAAGTACTGTGCTTATTTTCATTGCAGGAACTGTTCTTATTTGTGCAACAGAAAAAAAAAAAAAAGTTATTTTGGGAGAAATCTACTGATAGAAGCACAGGAACTCAACTGAACATAATTCTTTCCATGGTGCTCAATCCCCTGAAAGACACAGGGAACAATAATTTGGATATATGGCATGATTAATGCAGCTTGATCCAAAGCAGGACTTTTAATACTGGCATAATATTAAACACTGTCAACATAATGAATATTGGTGCAGAACACAAAGTCTCATCTCTTCTATTAAACTGCCACAGGCTGCAGGATTCGAAATAGTGAAGCCACTATTTCATATTTCAGCTTCCCCTCTTTTAAAGAATTAACTGCAAGAGGCATTTGTTTGCTTGTTTAGGTCATCAGATAGTTGCACTCTAATTAGAGAACTTTTTACCCAATTATATTTCCATCCCAGTGAGGACTAATTTACTTTGCAAAATCTTCCCTTCTGTGTTCGCAGTGTCTGTTCTAAAAAATCAGGTTCAGAGGCAAGAAGTGGCCCAAGTACATTTGAGATCCATCCCTCCAAACCCTCATCCCAGGGATAAATGCTGAGTCTTTAACCCTTTTATACTTCTTTTCCTAAAAATAAGAGTTTATGGGGCTGATTTGTGAAAATCAAGAATGATTTTTTTTTAATGTAAAATGCAAAAAGATCTTTGTGGAATGTCCCTGCCCCAGGGTGCCCCACGGCCAGGCTGAAGGAGACTTTGAGTTCCCTCAGGGGAAAAAAAAATAAGGCATCTTTAAGGTGTTTTAAACCGAGTTTTAAACTCTGGCCTCTTGTACCTGCATTTTAAACGAGGAAGAGCCTTTTGAGCAGAGTCCAATGGGTATGATTTGCTGTTCCATATAGAAAAGAGATGCTATTTCTCTAAATACCGTAAAACTACTCGCATTTAAGACTTTTGGAGCCCAAAACCCCAGCGGGTTGTCTATAATCTGCCTTTAACGTGACAGATTTCTGTTATTCACAGAACACAGGGAGCAGCAGCCACAGCATTGTCTGAACCACCAGACTAACAGTGGGAATATAGAAAATTATGGATAATGGGAAAGCAGTTCTGAAACCCGAGCGAGATAATAACCCATAGTGCTCGTGGCAGATCAGAGGTACAGCTCAACAAATGCTGGGCTGAATTGATTTTAACATAAACAGACAATAGCAGGGGCCAGTTTTAGTGGAATTTCAGCATCCAAAGGTGCTGCTGCGTTTGGATGGGTCTGACTGCGACTGCAAACAGCTGGAGACAGGAAACTTCCAGCTTTTCACAATGCCACTAATCACCTACATACCTGGAGAAACCTGGTCTTGTCTAATAAGTTAAGAGCATTTCACCTGCAATCTGTTTCTCTTGCTTGATTCACATAGAAATGCTTTATTTAAAAATAAAGCTTTATTTAAAAATAAAGCCTTTTGCACGCGTCGATGTGTTGGTGCAAATGTGGTTCAAGGCTCTGTTTGGGGAGGAAAAAAAAGCAGGGAAAGAGAAAAAATACATTTTTATATGAGACAGACAAATAACAAAATATAAAATCCAAGAGGAGAAGTTCTCCAGTGATGCCACTAAAGAGCCTCTGCTCACAAACAGCCCCTCAAACACACGGTGCACATCAGCTTTGGATACAAAAGAGTTTGTGGATGATGGATTTTGGCCCATGGATCACTGGTGTTTAGGCAGTAGAACTCCAGGGAAGTATGGCAGCACTGCTTGCAGCAGTGAAGAAGAAAAATATATATAAGAAGAATAAAAAACACTTTAAGGCTGCACTAACCCTCTCAGCCATTCCATTTCTAAGCACTGCACAGAAAATACTGTGCTCCCTGAGGAATCTCATTGCCTGTGTGTTCTTTCAGTCCACTTTTTTGTCCTTAAGGTGTTCTTAAAACGGTAAAATCTGTGCATCATATTAACATGACCCACCTTCACCCCTTCAATAAGGTATCTCTGTTTTGTACATCTCATTTACTCTGTTTTTTAAACACTTTTCTGCAGCCAATGTCTCATTGTTCCCTGCTTCCCATGCAACAGATGGGAATATGAAATGACAACTTGAAATGTAAAGCCTGCACGGACTAACACACAATTAAGGAGGTATTTAAAGAGAAGTAACTCGACAGTATTTGGAAAAGAAAATCAGCTTTAGCAGGAGTGCTCCAGTCTGGTACCTGTTTTGGGCCAAAAAATGCTCATACCTTTAGTAAAAATTAGCTGTAAAATTAGTTTATATAGAAATCTCATCTGAAAGGTGAGGCCATTTCGACCTTATTAACTTTTTATTTGCTTTATTTTTCTCCTTCCCAGCGTAGGTTCCAGAGGAATGTTTGAGTAATTTGTGCTGTCTGCAAGTCAGGCTTTTAACCTCTGGGAAAGCCCTAAACACTTTAAAAGCTCACAGCCTTAAAAGGGATTCTCAAAGTGAACTTAAACTAAATAGAGGTCACCAATCTGAGGGTTATTTTGGCTTTTCCAGGGAAAAGGGATGTTCACTGGAAAGACTGGTTTTTGTGGGCTGGTTACACTGATTCAGTTCACCACCTGCTCCTTGAACACAGGGAATGGGGACAGTAGGATGAGTAAACTTGGAAAAGTACTGCAAGGAAAGTGGACTTGTAGAAGGAAAGGCTGCTGTTAGAGCTTCCCAGGGCTCCTCAGCTCCACTGTGGAGACAAGAGTGCCTGAAGGATCTGTTGGATCCATCCTGCAGAGTCCACGTGCTCTTGACACATAACCTGCTTCCCTACATTTAATTGTGAGCAGTGATTGACTCCAGAGGAGCCCCAGGATGATCAGAGGGCTGGAGCAGCTCTGCTGGGAGGGAAGGCTGGGAGAGTTGGGATTGTCCAACCTGGAGAGGAGAAGCTTCAGGGTCACCTAATTGTGGCCTTCCAGGACCTGAAGGAGCCAACAAGAAGGATGGAGAGAAACTGTTTACAAGGGATGGAGTGACAGGACAAGGGGGAATGGCTTCAAATTGACAGGGAGTGAGTTTAGATGGGATATTAGGAAGCAATTCTACCCTGTGAGGGTGGGGAGGCCCTGGCACAGGTTGCCCAGAGAAGATGTGGCTCCCTCATCCCTGGAAGTGTCCAAGGTTGGACAGAGCTTGGAGCAACCTGGGCTAGTGGAAGGTGTCCCTGCCCATGGCAGGGGGTGGAACAAGATTGTCCTTAAGGTCCCTTCCAATCCAAACAGCTCTATCATTCTATGATGTCACACAGAAAGAAATCCTATTTTGCTTTATATCAGCTGTGAATGTGCAGTCACACTGAACGCTGTCACCTGGAGTCAGGTCTCATCTCAGAGTTAAAACTACTCTCAAGGAATATAATCTTTGTTCTGGTTTCCCCCCCTTCCCACACCTCCTCCTCCTGCTTCAGGCTGCAATCCAGTGAGCTTCAGTTATAGTGCAGTTTTCTTTCTCATTTCCTTGCCAACACATTGCACAGAAACCATCAAACCAAGGTTAAAAAAATAAGTTTCACGGAGTCACACTCTGACCAAAAAAATTCTAAGGGGCAAATTCAAGAAAACCAATATTTCTCCTTGCAGGAGAGTGTCAAAACCCCCATTTTAATAAAAGAGAAAACTCTTACTTTCCAAGGGCAAAGCATTCCAGCCTGACGGACGAGCCCTTCGCCGCGTACGTCGTTTCTGGAAAACGAACTTCAATCTTTGGTTCGTACTCCCCCATCACACCTGTTGAACATCAAAACAGCTCTCACTCCAGTTGAGCCCCAGACCTGTCTAGCACAACAGAATTTCGGTGTAAAAGAAAGGGGTGGCATTAATCATGTCAGAGCCTCACATTCCACCCGTGGCAATTGGCACAGGACGGAGCAGATTGAACCTTCTGGGTGGAATTCAACCCCACGCTGGAAACTTCTGGGAAATCTGGGAGTTCCCTACATTTAGGAGTTCAGGAACATGACTGTACACAAGTAAAAAGAATTTAGTGTGTATATATATATATATATATATATATATATATATATATATACACATGTAAAAGAATTTAGTGATTAGGGTTTCAGAGATAATTTAGGGTTCACACCTCTTGCCAAGAGGTGTTAACAAGCAATGCCTTTAACCTTAGTCACTGCTCAGGACAATAAATAGATTCTGAGTGCAAGAGAATTATAGAATTCTCGGTCCAAAATACTTTCAAAACGCTTCAAACTTCTTTAAAACACCCAAATGTGAGCTGCAGACTCGAGAAAGGCTGATGTAATTAGATGGAATTATCGCATTTGAAAATCTGGCTGAACATCTGATAAAGCCCAAATAATCCAGTATCAAATTAGGGCATTTAATTTTGCAGCAGATTTGGGGGTTGATTTGGGAAACTAAACTTTGAGCTGAACTTCTTAAATGTCTTTTATGCATCTTGCAGTGGAACTCATTGCAACAGCAGGGATGAATATAAATCAGTTCTTTTCCTGCACAGTGTCTTTGCCCAGACCCCACATTGAAGATGAACCAGTTCTTGTTTTATATTTTATTTATATTATTTTATATTTAATTTTTAACGGGGATCTGGGTAATGTTGCACATTTCCACTGTTGCTGCCAGCTTTGGACCCAACCCAGAGGCCACCAAAGCGAATGGGAGAAGATAAAGAGACTGATAGAAAGAGCCTGAGAAAAGGAACAGGGGGATGAAAATGAAAAAAAAGAAGCGTCAGAAAAGATCTTCAGAATTTACAATCACAATTTGTACCAAAATATTAACTTTTGAGCTGGGGAATTACAACTTTGCTTTGTGTGATCTGATTGTTACAGAACAGCAGAGTCTCACAGTGAAAGTATTACTCCATAATACATAATTGAGTTTTATTTATCCTGGAAATCCAACTCCACACAGAGTTTTGCTCCTGATTGTCACCATTGCTTTGCAAACAGCACAAGTATATTGAAATTGAGGTGGGCAAACTTACAAAACAAACTTTATGTAAAGATTTCCCACGTCTATATCACTCACTGTGAACATTTCATTACAAAGTGTTGCCAGAGAGGTATTTGTACATGTGCAGGTGAGTTCCTCACCTCAGTGACTCATTTGGAAGCAGCTTTCTGGGGTTGATATTTGAGCTATAGTTAGATTATAAATTTAGGAAGCTTTGTTGGATTTAAACCTCGACACAGGCTTGAGATGAGAAATATTAATGTACCATGTGACATCCTCTGGCTGCTTTTCAGTGACATTGAGCACTGCTTTCTTTGCTTGTGTTTATCTCATCAGCCCTGTCCTGACACTTCAAATCTCCCTTCAGTCCAGCACATGCTGTGGGATCGTGTCCTGATGCACAACCTTTCCTGGGAGCCTGTTACCTCCATAGGGATGTTCAGGGATATGAGTTCCCAACAACCAGAGCATGACCAGTTGGTTTTGTGCAGCTGATGCCTTAAAACAGGAGAAATAATTCTCTGGACTATTTTTGAGTATTAAAAGGCAAAAAAACATCCTATATTATGGTGCTGAGGGTGCACAGGAACATTTTGCACACTGTGAGTCGCACAGGCTTTACAACTTTATACCATGATTTAATTACAGCATTCAGCTCCTAATTACAATATTCAAATTCCAAGTGCAATATTCAAATTCTAACTACAATATTCAGCTTCTAATTACAATATTTGGACATTCCCTCGTCTGTTACACCCACTTCCAAAACCATCCCTCCCACAGCACTGCCCTTGCCTCGCCTCCCAAATTTGAGTCAGAGGTCCCAAAAAGACCCGATTTTCACCTTCTCTTCCTCTCCTTTGGCACAGTATCACGCCTTCTGGGATGGTTTTAAAGCCCCTGAGTAGCTTTGACTAATATCAGGTGTTACGTCCCTTCCTCAGGACGTTTTTACAGACAGAAAACCCTTCGCCTCGTCCTGTTGAAGCTTCACAAAGAATGATGATACAGCACTTTAGGAGTATTTTGTCCAAAGGTACTAACAAGCTAAAGGGGCCAGCAAGCCATCCTAAAACTTATGGAATGTAGGTTTTATGGCTCCAGTGCCTGTTTTTAGGCAGACACGCCCCCCCAGGCTCTTACCGTCGCTGCGGAGGGTGAGGGGGGTGGGAGGTCCCCTGGCACTTTGCTGTGCCTCCCTGTTGGTCACCACGCAGGTGTAATTGCCCACATCCCAGGGCTCCACCTTGGCCAGGTACAGATTCCCTGTTTCCTGGGAGACAAAGCGCCGCCCGTCCTCCTGAAGGTCCAAGGTGTCGTTGTTGAACATCCACGTGTAGGACAAGCCTGGAAAACACCAGACCTGCTTCAACCAGCTGCAGTTTAATGACATCATTTTCTGCCAGGGGAGCCAAAACTTCAAAAATCACCTCTTTTTTATCATGCTTTATTTGCTTCTTGAACAGTTTCACAAGCTCTTCAGCAATGTTTGTGTAGGCAAACTGCTCCTTACCTGACTCGAGTTCTGCTAAATTGCCAAATGCAACAAGGAACGTTTCTGTCAGAGCTGCATTTTGGCAATGGATACCCAACCATTTCACTAACGTGGGAACAACACCCATATTGATAAGCTATGACTGCAACGTGTCATTCTCATTGCTATAGTTCTTCAGCATGCCCCAAAAGACAGTCAAGAGCTTCTCACTGGTTGGATCTGGTTTACTGTACAGTGACCTTAAATGGTCTATGTCCTAGTTAGAACAGCTGGGACCAGTTCATCTCTGTATGGGTGTAAACCCAAAACTGTGTATTCTATAGCCTTCCATGCCATTTCCCAGAAACTGTTATCAACAGACCATTTACCCCCTCTGCCCAGAGCAGCCTGACTCCTCAGGCTGTAAACTGGGTGTTAAGAGGCCTGTGAGACAGGAGGGTGCTCCCTGTCCTCACACCCATTGTGGAACTCCTCACCCTGAGGGAGGGACTGGGCATTCCTGCCTGAACTGGAGGATAGATAATCTTGGAGTCTTGGGACTTTTTTAACCACTCATGGGATCCAAAGGAAGACTGCACATCACCACTCTCAACCAGACTGAGACCACCACTCTCTACCGGACTGCAATCACCACTCTCAACCAGACTGCACCAGCACTCTCACCAACAGGTTTTTCCCTTTCCTTTTACTTTGGACTCAGGGGGCCCAACGAACACCACTCTGTTCATGCCCCAGGGTGCTGGGTTATACATTTGGGTTTTGTGGGTTAAAACCAATTGTTTGTCAGTATAATCATATTTATTGTACTATTTTATTAAAACCAATTGTTTGTCAGTATAATCATATTTATTGTACTATTTTATTAAATTGTTATTCTGAATTACAATCTCTCTTTTGAGTTGGGTTCATTTCCCCTGCTGATTTACCCTTAAACCAGCACAGTCTACTACAATATGTGCACCACCTGCATGGTCAACTGCCCTCATGGCTATCGTAGCATATATTGCCCAGGGCATGTCCTGTTCAAGCAATACTTCCTGGTCTTTGCAGTTTAACAACTGCACCAAAGGAGGGATCAAGCCCAGTATCCACACAAATTCCACATAAATTCCCCCTCCCAGTGTCACCTGCTTCCCTGAGGAACGAGGCACCACGGGGCAAACCGCTGGGGATGCACAAATTAGCAAAGGCAAGGGAAGCATTGCTTTGGTTTTAAACTCATTTCAAGCCACTTCAGGAGGTCACAGGAGTTTTTGGCCCCTGCTATTTTTCATTTCCCTGCTCGGCCTGTTTCTAAGCAGGAATGGCAGCACTGCAATGGCATTAGAAAGCTGCTTTGGGGAATTATTTCTGCTTATAACACTCTCCTCTGAAAATCCAGGGGGCAGTGCTACAGCTCCTTTCCTCACTCTGAATATGGAAAAATGAAACTGGGAACATGGAGCTTTGTCATTAGATTTTCATGAAGTGGAGAGCTCAGCTGCACACAACTATTTTGGTGATTACTTTGTGTGTGATCCTGTCTCCTTATCTTCCATGCTTAATTCTACTCCAAGTTCTTGTCCTATTCTCACTTCCTGGCCTTTTTCTGCCACCTTTTTTCATACAGTGTTTCACAGTGCAAACCTCAGTAATGTATATTTACAGTCCAGGCTACTTAAACTGATTTATTTGACTATCCCACCCTGGAAAGGCAGATATCTCTGGGGGTTTGCCATCCAAGACCCCTGCTTTTGGGTAAGACATTTTGGCCAAGGCTTGGGGACTGAGGAGCAGGTTCAGAGCTCATCCCTCAGCTGCTGCAAGGTGGGTACATCCAAGGTGTCCTGCCAGCCCTGCTGTGCTGCTGCTCCACATCGCTGCAACACCCACCAGCAGGAGCAGGGCTGAAATCCTGCCTTTTAGAAGCCACAGTAAATCAGAAGTTTCAAAATCTACCAGTTTAGCTTTCCTTAATTAAATGCATAATTCATAAGCCAGCAGTGTTGTGCCAACAGCTTCATTTTTCCACATTTCCCCCATCAACAACCCCATTCGGAAAAGATTATTTACGTTCCTTCCCCCCCCCTCAGTTCCAGCCTGGGAACAGGATGGTAATAAGTCTGCAAACTCCACTAGTTCCGTGGAGTTTTATGTTATCAGCTTCCAACATTTTAGGAGTCTCATTAGAAATGATGCACCTCCAGGGAGCAATCAATGACTCTTTCTATACTTGGCTAAATCCTGCAACAGGCGCTGTTTTATTACAGCTTAAACTTTTTTTGTGCTCTACAGTAAACCTGGAGGATGAAACAATTAATTCAGTGTAACACAGCATGTGTACACATGAACACGTGCTCACACACAGGATAACCCCCCCTGTTTTCACTTTTAATGCCCGTGTACTTTCAGGTGCCTGGTTAAAGCACAGAAGAAAATCTGGAGAGGGATTTTCAGCTAGAAATAAGTGATGTAACCATGAGCTGATACATCTTCCAGAGATATACAGACTGTTTTTCTGTCTCAGGCACACAGTTTGCTGACTATAGTTTGTCTGGACAAACAGACAAAGTAACTGGTGTGGGCAAACCTCTGATTTCAACTCGTTCTTTGAAGGTCTCTAAACTGCAAGTTGGGCACTCTACAGAAAATGCTGAAGATTTGCAAGATAAATACTTTAATGTGTGTTCAATTAAACAGTGTGCTGTCAGTTTGGGATTTGTGTGGAACAAACACCTTGGATCTGCCACCTCCTCAGATCTCACTCTGAGAACTTTTTCTGCCAGCTGGAACCCCTGTTTTCCTCCTCACACAGACCCACAGATTCCTGCTGTAGGACCTGGTGATGCAGCTGAATTCTCTGTGTAGGCCAGATTATAACAAAACTCTATTAAACCCAACTTTGTGCTGTGCAGACATTTTTCAGGAGGTCAATCTGTGAATTAATTAATCAGCAAAGGAGAACCAGACCTTTTGTGTCCTGATTTCAGTTCTCAGGGGGTTCCAGTTGACTTCATTTTCCGAAGTTTCTGTGACTGTCTGTGCTCCACCATTGCTTTAGGGCCTCCTGATGAATTTTCCCATTAACTGAGAATAAGCACAGGCTCCTCCTTTTCATATTTAAATCCCTTTTCCCCCCAGTCTAAGGGATATAAACACTGTCTCTCTCCTACTGCAGACCCATCCCTAGGGCATGTTTGCCTAGAGCCTAATTCAGCTCCACCAAACTCTATAGAAACCCTAATTTTAATTAACTTCAGTGGGAGTTGGATGAGATCTCAAGAGAAAGGAACTAAACTTTGGAGATGGAACTTTTCTTCCCCTCTTTTAAGGTATGATACTAGCAATCCCTTTCACAGTGTCTTTTCTTAGGAAGTTAAATGACTACATCAACAGGTAGCAGAGTAGAAAATCCAATGCTGCACTATAAAAGGAGTTACTATAACTTAAACTGTTCCATTTGGGGTCGATCTGAAGAATTCAGACTGTAGCACATCCATCAAATGAGCAAAAGAAAGGACAAAAAGTCCCATGGTGTCACTTTTAGGGTCACATTCACTTCCATCAGTTAATCAGAGCTGGGGCAGGTGGTGCTGAGCAGAAGGGGGAGGAGGAAAAGAGGGGACGTGACAAAGAGATCACAACCTGCAAATGAAGGAGCTTAAACAAACTTGGAAATCCTTCCTGCCAGCTGTTTGATGGGAAAACAACCATAGTTACTATTATTTTTTAGTTTGTTCTTCAATTTCCATTTAGCCACGGGATTTCTGGGATGGGCAGCAGCTGGGATCACACTTCATACCTGTGACAGTCCCAGAATTATTGAATTTCAGAGACCACCAGGAAAGGGCTTCAGCATAAAAGGGCTTACACAAGGTACCCATTAACAACACCAAAGATTCTGGGGGATTTTTTTCCTCTATTTCATTTTTCTTTTCTTTTTTTGGCTGTAACTTTCCCTCTGGAGTCACCACTTTTCATATGATGTCGAAGATGCCCGAAGCAAGTTTTTCTGTACAGCTGAATTATCCCAGTTTTCCTACTGCTCTTTTCTCTGTGGGATGGTTTAGAAAAAATAAAAGTGTGAGGTAAAGCTGCACAATGGGAGAAGATGCTGGAGAAGGGAGGCCTTCCAGAGATGTTCACCGACCACTGTGTGTGGAGAAAAGCACATTGGAGTAACTTTGGATGAGTCTTTACTCAGTGGTGCTTTAGAATTTGGTCACAGATTGTGGGGTGGTTTCCAAAATTATTGAAGGAAATTGTTCACAGTAAAAGTTGAGCTGGTTCCAAAGACAGAGAGAAATTAAGATTTATCCTTAGGTTAAAAAAATTCTGATTTATAGCCAGAGAGAATCCCTCTGATACCTAGACCTATAAAAAATGACACTATAAATATCAGAGCACTCTGAAAAGTTTCAAGATTTAGTTCACACAAACTAATAATGAAGTTATTAATATCAAGTAAAAAATTGAGGTTAGAAATAAACACTTACGTGACAACAAGGTGTTTTCTAAGATGGGCTTCAAAAACATTAGTCAGGTAATTAATTTTTAAAATTCTGTGTGGCTGTGGGACAACCAATAGCACACAACCCTTTCCACGTGGTCAGCTGATGGGACTCAGCCCAAATTAACATATTTGAGCATCAGGGCTCAAATATGTTAATGCTCAAATATCAAAAATGATGTTTTCTCTCAAGAGACAGTGATCCCAATGGTGATGCTGATTCTGTGAGACTCTTGGTGGGCAAAGAACTGCTTTTGGATCAAAGGGACTACACGTTAGTGTAGTCCTCACAAACTTGGTCATGGATGTTCCAGAGCAGAAGCTACTTTATGGAGTTGCAACATTAAGATGTGTTTAAGGCTTTTTTTTTTCATCCAAGGCCAGTGACTGTGGTGTTAGTCTCCTTTCTGAGCCCAAAGACCCCCAAAACCAGGTGAACTCCACCTCTCCTCCCAGGTGGGCAGGTCCTGAGTGGGGCAGCCAGGAGAGCATCACCCGGGAGCTCTGAGCCTTTCCTGCAGAGCACAGCCGGCAAAGAGGAGAGCTGATAATCACTACTGATACACCAGGCTGGGGATAGAACGTTTCAGTGCTTCCCTCGGCCCCAGCAAACCCAAATCAATGCTGCTCCTTGTGCAGCAGAGCAGCTCCGGGTTGGGCTCAGCGAGGAGACTCTCCTCCCTCCCTTGGGAGCTGCAGGAAAGTTGGATTAAAGATTCAGAGAGAAAGGGACTCTCAGCCCATGACTGAGGCACTCAGTTTATAAAGGGAGAGACACTTCAAACCTTCTCAGATTATGCATTTTCTCAAGTGCAGCGTTTCATGTAAAATGCAGAAATCAAAGACCTTTTTACATCTCATCTCATCCTCTGCACACACCCAGTTCCACGTGCTCCTCCTTCCCCAGCCTTGGCTGGCTGAGGATTTGGCACATCCCCCCTCTAAGCAGGTCCGCAGGGCTCCTACTTCCTTAAGAGTGTTTTATTTTTCTAAGGCAGCCTCAATACGGCGGTGTCAGCACAGAGAAATCCCACAGCCTCAGCTCCCAGCTCTTCTGCACAAATAAATGCAAATGCAGGAGTGATCCCGCTGCTCCTAACAAGATTAGCAACTTCCTTAAAGCTCTGCGGGGAGCCAGCTTGAAGGGAACAGGCTTTAGATCAGCCTTCACTTCTAAGAAAATAAATGAACAACAGTCCACCCCATAGTCTGGTGTCAAGTATTACCATTTAGGCAGCAGCTTCTTAATCAGAGTCAGGTCAGGCTCGTGCGTAGCTGCAGAAATTAAGGCTTCCTCCAGCTTCCTCTACCTCACAGCTCTGTAGAAAACACTATTTTTCAACTGTAAAATATTGCTATGTGTTGATTATGCAAGGAAAACCAGCTGACCTGAAGAACTTAAGCCAGAGAAGTGGAGATGTTTCAGGAAAAAAATACAATTTCCCTGCCCACCCCTGCACTCCTGAGCCTCCCTAACAAGCAGAGGGATGTCACACCTTGAACTCTGTAAGGTGTGTTAATGAGCCTCATAAATAACAACAGCAGAGGCTGGGGCACAAATAGGTGAGGGGAGGGAGGGTTTAGGCTGGATCAGGTAACCTGGGGCAGCTTTGCTCTGCCTTTTGAAAGTTAATTACAGGCTCTGATTTTTAGCTCATTAGCTGTAACTAATTTTTAATGTCTTAATTGATTTAAGATACAAACGTAGGTGGGTCTTTTTTCTTTCGTGCTTGTCCTGATATTTGTTCACGACAGTATAACACAGGTTCTCTTGTTTTAAGGGTTGTTTTAGTACAAGTTTAAGATTAGTTTTAGTACAGTTCTGCAAGATTTTTGTTCTATAAGTGGTAGTTTAAGGTCTAAAGCTGACAAGAAAAGTGCTGGAGCAGCCCTTTTGTATTTTTTTTTTAATTTTATTTTTTTTAGTTGACTAATATATTGTTCCTTCTCTCTTCAATTGAAAAAAACCCTCATTTCTCTTCTATAATCAAGAATTTCTCTTCTATATCAACGCAGTCTCAGTTATGAAATGTGTACAAAAAAGAAGTAGCACATCTTCTCTTGTCAATTGTATCGGAAAACTGAGTTTAATGACACAGAAGCTTTAAATAGTTGAGATATTTTTTGATCGTGGAAAGCACTTTAACAGCTGAGTGACCCAACATCTGCTGAGCTTTGCTGTGAGCTCAGCAGGGAGTTTAACTGCAGGCTGCTCTGGTGGAGGACTAGATAAGCCTGGTCTCTGCAGAGAGGGGTAGAAAGAGAAGTGAAACACTTCTCTAGAGACCAGCAGAAAAACTTCTTGAACTCTCCTTCCACCTGCCTATTCCTACTTCTTGATGTTATGGGAGGAAACTTCAATTAATGAAACCTCCTTGTTTTTTTTTTTTTGGCCTCCTGCCTTTCTGTCACTTCTAAAGTTAGAGGAAGCAGGTACTGATTTTTTTTTTTTTAGGTTGGCAGGAGGTTTTACTTAGTGTGTCTTATTTCGAAATAACTACATTAATAACAGCTGCTTCAAACAACTGCTGCACAGAGGTTTTCTGTCTTCCTTCAAGTCATTAGATTATAGGAAAGACAACTCTTTTCCTGCTGCTGTGGTTTATCTTCCAAATTCTTTGACATCTAATTCCTGCCAAATTTAAAGTGTTGTACAGAATGTTTGCAGTGGGACCTGTAAGCACAGCCAGCAATCCTTTCTCCTGCAGGTATTGTGAGTCAGGCAAGGCTTCCAATTAAATAAAAGACCTAAATATACAATCTTTTCAATAAAAACAACTTCCCAAGCATCCTAAGATAGCATATGACTTATCAGAGTTTACACCATGCACTTCCTCCCCGCGGGATATAATTTTGAGTCCTAAATACAGTGTTTATGGATGACCAAAGAACTCGGCTGCTGTTCCGTGGAGACTTGTTATTTCAGATAATGCATTTTCCAGGCCTCCAGGAACCCTGTGCTAAAGGCTTTGTTCATGGACAGCACTTTGTCAGCTCAATTAATGTGGGGCAACTCACCTGGTAACTATTTGTTTGGTCTGAATGTTTTCTTCTACTCGGTCCTATTTGCCAAATCGTAATTTTCCCCTACAGCAAGAGGAAAAAATATGTAGTTCAGTGGCTCAAGGATGGATGTGTTGTCTTTCTGTCTGTCCCACTGATATGCTTCAGGAACTCTTCCAAGCCTTTTCTGCCCTTTTGGGCCAGGTTTCCCTTCATCTCCTGGATTATACCTGGATTATACCCTCCTTCCCCATGGCTGTGAACACCCAGTGAGCTGACACTGCCTCTCTCTTCAGCACTTGAGGCCTTTAAACTGATTGATGGCTTTCTCTCCCTCTCTGATATCCTGCATCCTCTTTACAGATCACTATTTACCTTTTCCTGGGAATTATAACTGTTTCTTTAAGAAGAATTGAGGGGTTTGGAACTGGTACATGGAAAACTGCAGCTCCTTGTGGGTGTGTGGTCACTGCCAAAAGCAGGACATAAGTCATCAAAAAACTGGTGATTCTTTAAGTCCAGGACAAGGCAATTTGGTGACTGTGTTATTAGTATTTCCCCTTTATTAAAATACATTTGCTATTCCAAATTTCCCATCCTCTTCAGGTAGTTCTGTTAGGAAAACATAATTTTTATTCCAGACTTCAAAAGCTTTGAAACCGTTTTGTTGTGGGTTCTAACACCCCACAAAGAGATTTGTGAAGGTATGTGGTTCAAAACTTTTGGAAGTCATTGTCAGGAGGGGGAAAATTAAGTCTCAAAAGATCACTCAAGAGCTTCTCACTTCTGGTAGGTGCAAAAAACGTTAAGAAAAAATCCCACACGTGTTCAAGCCTTTGTATTGCTCTGTAAATGCTGATGTTGAAGGTGGTAATAGAGCTGTAAAAAGGGGGAAAAGGAAATTTCCACCCCATACTTAGGGTTGCCTCAGATGAAAACTTTGGAACGCTGTGCTCAGGCCATCCCTGGTTCATTTTGTGTCACCTGGACTTTACCTCACACAGAAAGGAAGGGCTCAGAGGTCTTATGGTGAGGAAGCAGCAGCAGGTAATGGTGACAGATGTAAGGCACCCCCAAATCAATTCCTCAGAAAACTCCTTTTCATTCTCTATCTGAAGCACTGAAAAATATCAAGAAAGCTGATCTAATCAACTCTCCTTTAATCAGGCACTTTACCTCTCCAGAAGCCCCTTCCAATGTACATTTTTCTGTGATGATCAGGAAGGAGAAAATCAGGTATTCGAGAGCAGAAGACAAATCTAATGTGTATAATGTGGTATTCCAATTAGAACATTGAAGTGACAAGCACTAAAAGAGCCTTTCCATGCAGACCTGAAGTGGTTTTGGTGCAGAAGGAATTGCTGATGGCTTCTCCTCTGCCATTCCATGGGTGTGAAGGAGCTGAGATGTGTCACAGATGGTCTTTGAGGCCTTCGTGCTTTCTTTGCCATGTCACCCCCAAAGAACAATGACACCTTCTAGACCCTCAAGGAACCACAGAATAATAAAAAAGGACCTCCAAGAAGTGTCTTTTAAAGAAATGAAATCCAAATTTTTTGTGAACCCAGATAGTTCATGCAGAAATAAATTCCAGTGCTAATCAGGCAGGAATTGCCTGGATTGCTCCCAGGGCAGGGTTATCCATCATACCTCCATGGTGTGGGGGAGGCCCACAGAGCAGGACCACTCCTTGTCCTTCTCTCACTGACACTGTGCTCCTTGTCCTGGTTTCAAAGTTTTCCAGATCTTGAGAGAGAAGGAGAAAACAAAACCTGGTTATTATCCATCAGATTTACTGCTAATTCCATCCTGATAAATCCATTAAAGTAACAGACTCACATATTCAGTAGCATGGCATGATATGAGTCTGTGAATTGAAATACTGCTCAGAAAAACAACCTCTTGTCATGGAATTGTTAAGGTTGGAAAAGACCTCCAGGATCATCCAGTCCTTTGGTGTTCCCAAGATATTTCTTCACAAATCAGTTCTACTCTAAGCCCAGCAATCTGTATTTATGATTCCTCCTTGCCAAGCCAGGGCATTATTCCATTACTTTTTCCAGCATCATTTTTTTGGAACTTACAAGACTCTTAAACTACAGGAGTTGGGGAAAAAAAATAATGCATTTTGTGGTGTTTCCTTCTGTATAGAAATAAGAAGCAGGTGTGTTCCTCCGCATATGCAAGTGATAATTAAACCTCACCAGGACTCCCACAGAGTGGATGTTTAAGTGATGATAAAGGTATGTTGTCTTCTTAATGAGTCTGCTCTGTCCTAAACTGGCTGCAGCACCTGGATGGATTTTAGTTGACTTGAAATTTAGCACTGCTTTTAAAGGGGACAAAAGAGGGTTCTTTCAGTAGGAAATCATGTGATGCTTTAGGGAAATCTCATGTATAAACGTGTCTATGGCCATGTCCCAGAGGTGATTTTTTTATGGCTGTTAAGGGCTATTTTTTAAAAAAATTTAACACCACACTCAATCTCTTCTGCTTTCTCACGTTTCACTGAGATGCTGAAGAATTATTGGTTCGATTCTCTTTAACTAATTCAATCACAAAACATGACACAATAGATGTAGTTTAAAAAAAATGATTATTTCCTTTTTGATCCAGTTCTCACCCTAATGAGAAACATTCCCTTATTTGTCAGAGTCATTTGGGAAACGACTGCTTGAAATGCATTCAAAATATGCTTTAACACAACAAATATCTGCTTCCCCTTAAATCTCTTTATACCACAGCGGCACAAACTGCTTGCCCTGAGCTTATTTTATTTACCTTGCTGCAGATTCTTGTTTCAAACAATTGTTCCATTTTTCATCAGCTGAACAACACCCTGATCCAGAGTTCAGCAGAGAGGAACAGCTCTCGTTGGTCAAAGCAATAACGATTTCTACCTGTCCAGGCTCAGCTATTTATGTCAATATATCAATTTTCTCCCCCTTAGTTGAACTTTACACAGTTAATTTTTCTTTTTCTCCTCTTCATCTCCTGGATATTGGTCTCCTATGAAGACTTTGTCTCCTCAGAGGGGACTGAATTGAATTAACCACGTGTAGCCCCTCCTTGTGCTGTCACAGCCACAATAGATGGTTCCTGTCAATACACTGGGAAAGTGGTTGAAACTCTGATGTTCTTTTAATTGCCTGCTGGATAGTTCTCTGCCTTACACTCTGAGTAATCAAAGGAAGGGAAAAAAGACAAGAAAGACCAAGAAAAATAGGGGAAAAAAATAATTTCTTTCGTTGTAATCCACCCTGTAATACTAACAGAAAGAGAAAACTGGAATATGGTTAATTGGAGTTTGGTTTCATACCTAGAAGTCCTGTCTCTGAATGTGTGGATTTATTTATCTGTTTTGAAAAATTCATTCTGATAAAAATTTACCACCTCATTCTCTTCTTTCCTGGGGGTTCAGTGTTTTCTGAGAAGGAAAAGCACAAAATATTGGTGTGGAAAAGTGTTCCCTGGGACAACTGTCAAAGGCTTTAGATGAGGATTTGTTTGGGATGGCTGCTCTGAGGCTTTGTGCTCGGGGAGAAGGGGTAAAAAGACCCTCAAATTATCCTATTTTTTATATAAAATAAAAAATATTGGGAAGGTGCAAAACATTCAGATTCTTTAGGATTCAAGCACTAACAGGAAGGGTCATGTCTGCTTTTACCATCGCTTTCCTTGAGCTGCTAGTGCAACACAAACTGCTATTTCTACTTAAAATTTGAGTTAAAAAACACCCCAAAAACTCTTGAGCAGTATGGAAAATCTGTGCAGCCTAAATAATGCTTTCCAATACTTTTCACTATGGAAAATCAAGCCTATTTTATTGCTGAGGACAAAATTTCATTTATGAGACACCCCAGAAAGGAGGGGAGGGGGGAAAAAAGTGCTGTGCAGGAGCAGGAAAAGGTTTTCATGACAATTGAGAATTAACTATGTAATACTTGACTCTGAAATTGGAATAGAGTTTGGAAAGTAATGAGTTGCTGGTAGCAATTTTTAGTTTAATGACACAATATGTCATGTTATCATTTTTACTCTAATTTTAGGTGGTGTCACCTGTCTGTGTTTCTCCATTAAAACCATGACAAGTGGCCCTGACTTGAATAATTAAAAAGCAGTAGATCTCTTAGGGAATCCATTGTTTTATAGGTAGCAGGACTAGTTTTGGTTATATCATAGAATCATGGAATGGTTTGGGTTGAAAGGGACCTTAAAGCTCATCCAGTCCAACCCCATTGCTCCAAGCCCCATCTTGGATTTTCCAGTGCTGGAGAGAAGATTTTCAGCCCTTAAATCATCATTTAATCTATTCATCTCCCCCATGACAGGTACAACCACCTGATGTCCTTATTTAACCCGTTTTTAAAGACTTCTAGGGATGGAAATTTTCTTTAGATGATCCATTCTAGTGCTTGACTCTAAGGTCGTCATCACACCTCATCTTTTAGAAACTCTCACCCCCAAAATTTCATAGGTTTAAACAGAAATGATTTTTTTTCCCCTATGTGAAGTTGATTTTGATAGATAATTGTACCAAGTGAGTTTATTCAGTGTCTGTCTCTGCAATGAAGAATCATTGCAGAATAGAATTAACAAAAAAACCTCCAAGAGAGCAAAACAAAGGAAAATAAGGTAAAAATAGTTCCTTAGTGTTTCTTTGTCTTTATTGGACCCTTTCTCCAGGCAGGCAGCATCTCCCATGGATTATTATGGTACCTCATTCAGATGGGTCCAGTCATGAGTTATAAAATTGTGTCCCTTTGTTATGCAGTCCAGGGAGATAAAGTTTCTATTTTGTGCAAAGATTTCTTCATCCATTTACCCCCCTATGGAGTTGTGTGTATTTTCAATTATTACTTACAAGCTAAAATGTGTTAAGTAGATATAAAAGAATGACCTGAGGATGAATATAAACGTAGGTATTCTATTTTTTTTTCTTGTTATTCTGAAATTCTGACTGCTCTCAAAACCACTTCTCTTTGCCCTGGGTGGGAATTTACCCCAACAGAGCACAACCAGTGTTCTCCTGTTACCTAGCACAACTTTATAACATGACATGACATAATCTAATAAAGCATAATGTTGCTTGTCAAGAAGAGTATCAAATAAGAGCTCTAAGATCAGGTGTTTGGCACACATTTAGGTTGCTAATATGCACTCAGGAATAGGCTGACTATTTAACAGATGGTATATTTGCTAACTTCAGTGTTTCTGCAGAGGTCTATAAATAAATTATCACCTAGTTCCTACATAATTCCTTTCATTCTTTGTCTGTGTTTATCTCACTTGAAGAACAACGAGTTCCCTCACACTCTGTTGCTCTCTCAGCTGCGAGTTTTAACAAAAAAACAACTTTTTTTTTTTTGATTTCCAGATCTGTTCGTGTTGGCAGACTGTTGGTACAGAACAATTAATCAGTTGGGTGTGATAACGAGGTCAGGCCGAGCAAAGGGCTCAGATGCACAGGATTCTTCCCAGAGAAGTGTGGGAATTATGGACTCAAGAATGGGAACTTTCGCAGAGCTGAGTGAGGAAGGGCTGTGCTCAGAACACCCATTTTGTGGGAATGGAGTTAGGGAATGGCAGGGCTTTCTCTGATAAAAGTGGGAATACTCAAAGTGAAGAAGGTTTTCAGGATGAAGGGAGGAAATGGGGAGAAGGTCTAATCCAGCTGTACCTCAGTGGGGTCAAGGAAGATATTATGGAATCCCAGGATGGTTTGAGTTGGAAAGGACCTTAAAATCATCTTGTTCCAACCCCATGCCATGGGCAGGGACACCTTCCACTAGCCCAGGTTGCTCCAAGCCTCGTCCAACCTAAATTTATGCTGATTTATGGCAGCAAAGGGTATGACCTGCAAGGCTTCCATGTAGATATTGAGACAGAATAAAACCAGAAGTAGAGGAGAAAGGGGTTTTTGGGTACCATCAGTGTGGCTTTTCTGAGTGCAGAGCTGCCAGTGGGAGAGGCAAACCCACGATGGGTGAGGTGGTGTTTGCCTGAAATGATCTCTGGAGACAAACAAATTGGAACCGAGGCCCAGAAATATTTCCTGCTAAAGTATTTGTGTTAATTATTGGGCTCATTAATAGGTTCAGCCACACAGTATTTTTTCCTTAGTGTTTTAAAGCTCAGAATGACAGAGATAATAATAAAATCACAGAATGATTTGGGTTGGAAAGGACCTTAAAATCATCTTGTTCCAACCTTGTGCCATGGGCAGGGGTCACCTTCCACTAGCCCAGGCTGCTCCAAGCCCCGTCCAATTGCTGACTGTGTCATTAATATATTTATTCTAATTTCACCACCACCACTATTACACACATCTGGGTTCCTTTTATAAGCTTTTTTTTAGTATAAAACTGCCCTGCAGGTGTTAGAGTGGCAGATTTAACTAGCCAACAGAATGCCTGAAGATACAACCAGTTTTCCTGGGAGCGGGGGAGCTTCTTCTTAAATATATCTGATAGGAACAAAAACCTAATCAAAAGTAGCAAGTCATTCATTTCAACCTCAAAATCATGTGTTTCAAATTCCTGAGCTTCCTCAGTGGCACTTCCAAACCAGGCCATCTTAAGAAGGAACACGGGACAGCAAAAAAAAGGAAACTTGGATGTTTTAATACATGAAATTGTTACAGACAATTAGAGAAAGTCCAATTTATCACCTTGCATAATTACAACAATTCATCTGAATTAATGCAATTTCATGCTTTCTTGAACTTTTGATTTTTTCCCCCCCTCATAAATGTTTCGTCATTCCATAATCCCAAATATTACAGTTGTAATTACTTGGTGTTGAAATGTGCAGTGAATGTTAAAGCACCAGGAGGGAGAGCTCTTTACAAATTACCCAAATCCACACCATTGTTCCCATTTCCATGTGACTGGTGCAAATTGGGATCTGTCACTTCTGTTCCCATTTTTCCTCTGTCCTGTGTTGCCTGTGGGATATTGCACAACATGAGTGGGGTCACTGCGAGTGATGGATCACAATTTTCTCACAGGGAAATGGGATCAAAACTCCAACCTCCACAATTTTCCAAGGAATTTCACGGCTGTGATTTACAATAAGCATTTCTAGCATCTGTGTTATCAGCTGACAATTAGTCACCTTCATTTGCTGTCACTGGGATAAATTAGGGAACCCATTGTGGGTTTGAATTTGATGCCTAATTCAGAGAATGTAAATCAGTTATAACCATGGATAGAAAAAATGAAGCTCATTGGATCTTTTAAATTGTCTCAAATTCTAGATTCCAGATTTTGGGTTTGTTTTTGATTCTTTCACATACAGGAAGTCCCAAAAATGTTGGCACTAAAGCCCTTTTATACACAAACTGTGCCTGTTCACCCCAGAAAATCTCCTGAGCATCAAGCCCTGTCTTTTGCTTCCCCTCAGTGTTGTGCTGAATTGCTCTGCAGGGGACCAGACTGGTTATTATAGGGTGTGTTGTGGAAATATCCTTCTTCCTCCATGCATCTCCCAAAGGAATGGCTAATCTCATCTCCTACAACTTTCACTGGAAAGTAAATTCTCCTTTCCAGCTTTCAAAACTCGCTAAACAAACCCTCTGCCGGTTCCTTTGTCTGGATGATACTGTCAATACATTAATCTTTTCCTGTTAGCATCTAATCTCAATTTTTTTAAATGTTCTAATTGATTTTCTATGAGTTCAATTCTGAGATTAAGAGGGGTGTTATCTCTAATTAAGGTGTCTGAAAGCCGCTTAGCATCTCCCATTTCCTCCTTTTCAAGCACTTGCACTTTCCACTCAACACCTGCCGAGTTCTCCTGCTCCTTCCCCTCTTTGAACCTTGTGGCACCTCAAGTCTGTAGGATTTGAAGCTCAATCAACCCGGGCAATGCCTGAGTGTCTCCTTTCACCGGGCCAGGTTAAAAATCAACTGTAATTCCCACTTTTGTTCTCATTTTCCACCGTAGGTGAACGCTGCATCCCACCCTGGTTAAAGGAGAAAGCTGCCCGGTTCCCCCAAGCCCTGCTCCTCTCAACCTGATGGAGCAGCTTTCTAAAACAGGAGGGGAAAGCACAATCACCGGGTCTTGTCCTTCTCCAAAGCTCTGTAATCAGCCAAGGACCTTCATCAGTGCTTCTTTATTTAGTTAAATTGCTTTGGAGCTTCTAAGGGAGAGGACCTGTAATTTCCACATTAGGATGCACACGGGCCCTGGGTCTTCAATTCAGCTTAAATGACGTGAATGGCCAATCCAGGCACTAATTTTCAAGGTGGGGAACAATAATTTCTGCCACAGCCTGATTGTCTTTTTCAATTAAAGAGTGAAAATGCCCTTTACAAAGTAATATCAAGCTTCTCTAGAGGAAAAAATGGAAGGTCACAAGTAAATTAAACAGGGAGGGTGAGGTGGGGGGAAAAAATAAACCTTAAACTGGCTTGATTTTTTGTTCATGCACCAAGAAACTCAGAGCACAGAGCTGGTCTACATCTGGTTTTTGTTATAGTTTCCCCCCCTTTTACAGAGTTAGCAGCATAAAATATTAAAGTTCTCTTGTGAACTGAGCCCAGGACTTGCACTGAGCAGCAAGTGTTGATGCAGCCTTAGGGCTCCTGCTCCAAAGCCCCTCTGCAGGCCAGAGGCACAGCTGAGGAGCTGCCCCTCTCCGAGGGAGGGGGATGTAAGGAATATATTTTTTATATCTGATAGCCCTGAAGAGTTTTCTCACTTGTCATGGCACAGTTCACTCATCACTTGTCAGCAGCACAGTCACTTCGCTGTCTGCAGGAGTTTGCTCCAGATTGGAGAGCTCTTAAAAGCAGATTTCTCTGCCTGGGCTGAACCTCCAGGGCCAGATTTATCCCTGCCAGAACTGCACCCCTTTGACAGCCTTACACAGGAGATGGCCCTGGGTCAAATGTCAACTTGGATGTTAATTCTTATCCAAAACTTTCTTTCCTTTATATTTCCCCTGCTGCCACCTGTTCTTTGAGTACCTGGAGATGAGTCACAGACTATTCCCTTCCCCTGGACCTCGACCTGGCTGTTGGCAGTGAGGAGCTGTACCCTGCTCCTGCAGGAAGAACCTCTTGCCTGCATGTCCAAGGTTCTGATGGTCACAGGCCCATTTCAGGCTACTAATTCCTATAATAAAACTTGTACCAACAAGATAACAATACATACAACAAAAAAAAGCCAAGGACGAGAGGGCTGTCACACACTGCTGAAAGTGGGTAACAAGGATGCCTGTGCATACCCTACCCCTTTCCAAATTCCTGCCCAGCCCTTTGGAGATCTTGGTCCAGCACAGAATTAGTTCTTGCAGAATCACCCTGTGTTACCTCCAGCTTTATCTCCCTCATTCCAGCTGCAAAGTCCTCACAGAAATCCTTCCAGAGGGAATTTCCAGATTTCCCCAAGTGAATGATGCGGAGGATTTTTGACTGTGACTCTCGTAAGTGGGATTTCAGGTGTACTGTACATTTTTTTGTTGTTGTTTCAGGAGCATTTAGAAATGGATATTTACAGCTCAGGGCATTCCCTGGGTCAGATGTGGTTTGTCTGCTGAGAAAAGCGATGCCCATAACCTCATTCCTTCACTCCATGGAAAGTCCCAGTGACACATTATTCCCCCTTTTTTAACATAAGCTACAGAATAGAGAAGTTCATTTTGTACCCTGAGCCCTTTACATTACACAGGACCAACCTCCACTGCAAAAATAATTGATTAATTTCATTATTTTTATTCAAAAAAGCCAATCTTTTATTCCAAATAACAAAGTATTTTTTTCCACTCAAAACCTCCACCATAAGTTTTTTTGTCACTCCAAAGAATGAGGAAGCTCACATGAACATAGTGGATATTTCACTCAATAATTTCTTGGAACCTATGTCATATTGTCTACAATGAAAACAGAGTAGATAAAAAAGAAAATCACCCAGACTGCAAATACAGTCTTAGTTTATCCTTCCAAAATATTACATTTTATCAATCAAGATCTGGCAGCTCCAGGACTTGTGGAGGGTTTGTTACCCACCATATCTCAATCACATATATTGCTTTTTCAATACAGCCTGCAGTGGGTTGATTTAGGATAAACACTTTTAAAGGAACTATGGAAGGGTAAGTAATATAGAACTCAGAGATAATCTGGAAAGACTTATGTGTTCCCTATTACTACTTTATCTGTAACGCTCCTTACAGCATCTCTATAATGGATAGATGCATTACTTATCTCCATAGATAAAACCCTTCCTTTTATAATAAGTTTAAGCAACTAACCTATGGAATAAAGCAGCTTTAACCAAGCGTCCTGATACAGCATTGCCTTGAACTCAGTGGTTAAACACCCCGAGAGAGAGACGTTTAAACCATCTAAGAGACAGAAAAATGTAGTTTCTGATGCTGCTTGGGCTGCTAGGACATAAAATAAATGGGGAGTGTTGTCACCACGAGCTGCAGGTTGTGTGTTTAGCAACAGACAGGAGGCCGTGACTGCATTTAGTGTTGTGGGCTCTCAGAATACAGAGAAGACTCAAACTTTTAGGGACTGGCAAACCCCCTTCATTATGCAGCCACGGCCATATCTTCTGGTTTAAAGACTCCAGGCTGTTCTTTCGGTCTTCAGGGACGGCAGGAGATTTGCATAATCCTATTCTTGTGCTATCAGAGCTTTAAAATAGAAACTATTATCACCCTGCCTTGTCCTGTCAGCGAGCAGGTGAAACCCTTCCAGCCTTCCAGCCTCAGCACTGGGGAGTGGGGGATGTTCCTGCTTCTCCCGTGAGAGCCTCCACGTGAAAGGAATTCTGCAAGTAAATACATCCCGGGGAGTTCAACAGGAGATACAGAAAGATAAGCTGAGTGTGGTGAGGTCTTGCAGCATTTCGGGTCTTTGAGTGATTGAGCTGCATCCCTTCAGTGGTTCTCAGCAAATATTCAGCTCAAAGTGGCCTTGAAGGACACACAATGTCCCACTTCAGAGTGGGCAGAGCAGAGAACAGACCCCCTCCAGCAATGCATGGCAGGTTCTCACCATGTTTTCACGTGGAAACATTGTGAAAAAGAGGGGGAAAAAAGGAAAATATGCCTGAGGCTGCTGGTTCTGCTCCACGGAGAGCATCCATTAAGCAAAGACCTTGCTGTGGACTCCCCACCATGGGAACTGCTGCAGAGAGAGCTGGAGCACTGGCACAAAGTGTCCCTAGCAATCAGAACTGATAAATGGAAGTTCTCTTTCTTTTTACTCCAGGCAGAAGTTTGTCAAAACATGGGGTTTATTTCCAAGTAACAAACTGATTTCCAGGTATATTCCTGGAACTCATTCCCTTCAGAACCTCGTGCTCCAGCTCCCCACACTCAGGGAGGGTGGCTGCTGCTGCTCCAGTTAGATTGGATTCTGTACCTGCAGTTAGAAGCCCAAAAGGCAATTTTGAGAGCTGTAAGTCTATTTAGTGACATATGGAGAGGTGACAGCAGCATTTCCACCCTCCAAACAGGATCGATCTGCAGTGAGGGTTCCTACTATGGGTTGCATTTTGTCCTCACCTGCTCACGGGAAGATTCCAACTGTGAGGAGCTGCCAGAATCATCAGGAGGGCTGTGCAGAGCCTGGAAAGGAGACTTTAGTAGCTTATTCTCCATAGATCTGAAAGCTGAGATGTGTTTCTGCACTAGGGGAAGGTGTCCCCATGGCAGTGGGGTTGAAACAAGATGAACTTTAAGGTCCCTTCCAACTCAAACCATTCTGGGATTATATATAAGCAGCCCTTTCAAAACAGAGAGGTAGGGTTAGTGCATTATTTGGCATGTGTAGGGTATAGAATGATGTTAGAAAGGGTACAGAGACTGAGAGATTTGGGATTGTTCAGCCTGGAGAAGAGAAGGCTCCAGGGTGACCTAATGTGGCCTCCCAGTGCCTGAAGGGGCCAACAGGAAAGATGGAGAGAGACTGCAAGGGATGGAGTGACAGGACAAGGGGGAATGGCTTCATAGAGGAGAATTGGTTTAAATTGGATATTGGGAAGAAATCCTTCCCTGCGGAGGGTGGGGAGGCCCTGGCACAGGTTGCCCAGAGAAGCTGTGGCTGCCCCATCCCTGGAAGTGTCCAAGGCCAGGTTGGACAGGGCTTGGAGCAACCTGGGCTAGTGGAAAGTGTCCCTGCCCATGGCAGGGGTGGCACTGGATGGGCTTTAAGATCACTTCCAACCCAAACCACTCTGTGATTCAATGTGGCTTTAAACTTATCCTGAAGAGGATGAGGGAATGTAAATGGATGAGTAAATGGTGTAAAACTGGGGGATGTGCCTTTGATGACGACCTGCTGCTGGCACTGCCAAGCTGAGCTCTTCCTCCTGTTTGCTCTTGTTATCAGCTGCTCACCCCTGAGTGCTTGTTGAACACTGAACTGAGCAGTTTATGCCTCCTTTTGAAAAAACAAGACATTTCCAGGGCTGACTCTTGCCCCCCTGGCTGCCAGGTGATCAGTATGCCAGCCCTCGCCCTGCTAATGAATTAACAACCAGCCTAAAGACCCCGAGAGCTTTTCCTCAAGGTGGTAGTTACAACCTCCAGCACACCTTTTAATCAAACACAATTGTTACACAGGGATTTCTGGACACACACAGCACCACAACACAACCAGTGCCAGAGTGGTTTTTAGCCTCAAATTCATGCAAGTCCAGCCTTTTCAAATTCAGAGTATCTATCTAAGCTCATTGATTTTTCCATTTTCTGTTTCAAAGCATATAGTGGGAGTGAAAAGGGTTATGACACGTGGAGGCATTGCTGGATTGCTTTGTGATGTTTCTGTAATTTGTGTGCAGTGGAAGGTAAATAACATGATGAAGTAATCAGATGAAAAGTGGGCTTTCCTGCTGGCTGAACATCTCCCAGACATCCCTCTAACAGGGCTCTGCTAATGCTCAGCCTGTCACCATCCAGCAAACACTAAATGGCTTTGATTGGTTTTAATATATTTCCCCCTCAAATGGTTAAATGCTAATTATGTTTTTTTGTTTCAGAATAGCAAAAACTCTGTCCTGGAGGAATTATTGCCTCTAGTTCGTTGTTTCAACAAAACTGTGTCTTCTGTCTACAACAAAAAGCAAGTGAGAGCTCTTGGGAGCTGGAGATTTTGTTCCAAGTGCTCCAGCACTCTCATCCCCACTGCTATGAGCACATCATCATTGGCCAAGAGGAGAGAGGATGTGAGGATTAGAAAAATGCTGTTGAGAATAAGCATCAAGCAAAACCCTTGAGCACCACTTAGAAAACGTGAGAACGTGGTTGGAGCCCAAAAACTCCAAGGAGAAATCCTTGCTGGTCTGTAGCATTGTGGGGAGAATTAAAACACGTGGTCTGGTGGCTCCACTGTGTGTCCTCCTGGGTGGTTCAGGGCAAAATGACTAATTCTAGGCATGAACTGAAATGTTTGTCATTGTTTCTCAGAATTCATGGTTAATAATGGGGGCCTGAGGTCTGAGAAAGCCACAATCATGGCAACTTCTGCCAGTGATGGGAGAACAATTTGACTGGGAATCTGTTTTAAGATCTCCAGGCAACATGATGCTTTCAATTAATACTGAATTCTCTGGGTTTATACCCTGCATAATTATGAATTAGGTGCAAACATTATTCTTTTTCGTGGTGGGGTACTTTTTTATTTTAGTTTGTTTGTCCTATTTCTCTTGCACATCTCTTGATGTCTCTGTTATAGATGCATATAAGAACTAAAAGAACAACTAACAGGCCTGGACAGGCTGTTTCACTGCAGCTACTTATGGGGATTTCCCTCAAGACCAGTTGTTTGCACACAGTTATTTTTGCTTAAAACTGAGGAAATAATTAAAACAAATCCCCTGCGTGCCTTGGGAGAAAATTCTGGTTGAAGCTGCATCGGAGCATTTTCTCTAACAGGTTTTTGTTTGTCTTTTTTTTTTTTTTTTTCCTAGGCATAAAATGCCTTAAGAAAAATGCCTTGGGAAAAATTTCATCACTGAAAGAGTGGTCAGGCATCAGAACAGGCTGCTCAGGGCAGTGGTGGAGTCACCATCCCTGGAAGTGTTCAAAAATTGAGTAGAGGAGGCATTTTGTGATAAAGTTTAGTGGGAATGGTGGGATTGGTTGGACTTGGAGGGGTTTTCCAACCTTGGTGATTCTGTGAGTTGTGTAAAAGCTGAAGGAAATCCGTGGCCTCACATCTTTCTTTGGGCTGACTCTCTTGAATAGTTCACAGAGACTCCTCTGACTTGTAGAGCTGGAGTTTTCTGGGTGACCTTGTGCTGGAGTCAGTGCTGGACTCGGAGCAGGGAAAGCCCTGTGTGGGTGGCAGGTCATGACTCCAAACTCCACCCTGGATGAGGATCCCTGTGCCTGTGTCAGGCTCTGCCACCAAAGCTTTTTAACAAGTTCCACGTCGACAGCTCCAGCTCCTGCAGAACACACTTCAGCCGTTCACAGTGTGCTGCTTGCTGGGCAGCGAGAGACATGCAGGGTTTTTGGGGAGCTTTCAAGTTTATTTATGACAAAACAAACCTTCTGAAGGAAGCAGGGATGCCACAGGACTGCCAGCCCCTGCGTCCCACTCACGCATTTACGCGCTCTCTCTCTGCTCTCTCTCCCTGATGCTGCCGCTCATTTTCAGCTTGTAGCTTTAATAATCTATGCCACTGCTTTCTGAACAATATTCCTCCTGCAGCTTTCCTTTGACAGCTCTGTTTTTAATAGAGGATAAGCATGAAACTCCAGCTGAAGCCAGAGACATATTTCTAATCTTGCCCCGCATTTATTTTGCTTGGTGGAGAACTCGCTATCTTGAACAGAGCAAAAAGTGTTTCTCACATATTAAGTTGACACCTACAATAGGTTTCTGGAGGTATCATTAATTCAAACTCAAACTCAGAGCTAGTTACCTTGTAGTGAAAAGACAAATACACATAAACCCTGTTACTTGGATAATAGGCTTGATTCAATTTGTTATCGTGGAGTTTGCAATAATATGCCAAGAATTCCAGGCCAGGGAAGAGTCCCAGTTTGTAGGTGTTGAATGGAAGTGTCATAACAACATGCCTGCCTGGATTTTAAGATATAGCCTGAAGTATTGGTTGAAACAAAGGAGAAAATTGGATGGCAACACGAAAACAAGAAACAAGGAAACGTTAACTGTGAAATAAGTGTTTCAAGGTAATTTGTTCCATTATTCTCATCAGGTCATTATGACATTTTCCATGTACTTGAGGTGGTTTTTTTTCCCTGTTGTAAGACAACTTCAAACTCACAGTTTCACAGTGATGTTGCTAAATTGAAGTTTATGTTTGTCACTGTAAATAACAGGCTTTGATTTGTCTGTCCTCTCTCTTCTCTGTGGGAAAGGACATAAATATCTGTCACCACTAATGAAAAAGGAGTGTGTTGCTTGATTGTGGGATATATTCAGCGTTGTAGGGTTGTTAAGAGCTGGAGGGTTGAAGCAGGATGGCTGCTGTGGGCAAACCAGCCCCAGCTTTGTTGTGACCTGCTCCCTGCAGAACTCTGGGAAGTGTCCTGGTGGGGTTTGAAGCCTAAATAAAGGAACTGTTTGATATTTAGCCCATTTGGATTGTTTTATACTGGCATGAGACTTCCAGCTATTAGTGAGTTAAGTGTTTCAGAGGGAAAGGGCACCTGCACTGAGTGTTATTAAAGAACCACTGTTTTAACAGCTGAAAATACTTAGTCCCATCAAGAAAGTTCATTTTCTGGCAACCAGGGCCTTCAGCAGCCAAGTGGCAACAGCTGGGTCTGGCTGGGAGAAGCTTTGTCTCAGACAGGCCAGGAATCCAGCATTATCCCCAGGAATGGGAGGTGAGGACAGGGTTCTGCAGACCCCCCTCTCCATGGGAAGGTTCACACCCCTCTTTAGATCCTTGGAAAACTCAGTCTCACACAGAAAGCTGGGAACTGTGGTGAGCAGCTCCCCTTTTCTCTCCTAGGGAAACTTCTGAAGGATCAATTCCCAACCAGTTCCCAAACCCAAAGTGCTCCGAGGAGTTTGAATCAGGGGTTGAATTTTCCAGAAAAAAAAAAAAAAAGATTAAATCATTGATTATTGTGATATGCTGAGCCATCATCAGAGCCTTCATTCTTTCACAGATATTCCCGTTTTTCCTTTCCCTCACCCTTTTTAAAAGATATTTTATACCTCTTTTGTGCCTTCCTTTAAGGATATTCCTTTTCTTTAAGTCTTTTCCCAGTTCTATTCCTGTCCTGGTTCCTTTGGGGATTACAGACTCCACAGACAATTTTGAGGTGGCTACCTATCATTGCTTCATTTAAAAATAGGATTTGTTCTGTCACTAAACAATTTTCACCTCCAAATATCTTACATTAATTTCCTACACAGAAAGTTGGGCTCGAAAAGTTGTTTCACAAAAAAGTGGGAAAATAATGAATCGATTTTTTTTTTTTTTTACATTTGACCAGCTCTGGGAAATCAAAGCCCTTGGAGAAATTCAGGGTAAAACATTATTAAATGAGGTACTAGTGATACACCCTTTGATCAGCTCTGCTGAAAGAGAGTCTGTGAACCAGCCTGACCTCCACTGTCTCCTTTGGATAACCCCGTGACACGAGGTTTGCTGGGAGAAATGGAACAAGATTAATAATTAATACGTTTGCTGGTGTCTGAAACAGCGACACCAAGTTGGCTTTAGACACATGTTTTATTAATGAGATTTGAAAACAATTGCAACAGACTTTTCAGAGCTTTAGACTGAGGGAAAAAAAAAAGAGAATATTTGGGTTTTTTTGGTTGTTGCTGTTGTTCCCCCTCCTCCCCAGGGCATCGACAGAACTCGGTCACTGCCTATAAACGTTGTGGAAAAAAAGATTGTGAAGTTGTGAAACGGGGAACAAAGATAAAATCAATTTAAAATCATCTCAAGGCACAACGTGCTCGACCTGATGGGGCTGAAATGTGAAATATTTCAGAGCTGATTTTTCAGAGCTGAAAGATGAGATGTTTCAGAGCGTGGCCCCCACAGTTTTACACACTGGGGTAGGAAAAAGAGGGTTTCTCTGTTAATATAACCAACTATCACTGTAGCAATTAGAGGGACAATGGTTTTATGCCTCAATTACACCTCATTAACTATAAAAAACTCAAAACCTAATTTCTGCAACACTATAAAAAACTCAAAACCTAAGTTTTGCAACATTTCCCCCCCTCACCAGTTGTAACCACCTGCAGGATGACAATAAACCCACTGTCCTAAAGAGTGGGAACACCTTTATTAAGTGAGAATAATTGTGCTCATCTTTCTTGACCTTTCAATTTTCAGATTTTTTATTCTTGTTCCTGAGGAAGTCAACCATCAGATGTCTGGTTTTGTTATTAATATTTACCAGGGATGTTGAGGGTTTTTTACAGAAAAAACAGTGCTGAAGTCAGTGAAACCTTTTGAACAGAGTCACCCATGATATTTTCATTACCCAATAAATTACCATCCATGTGCAGAATTAATAGGAAAATAATGCTCTAATAAATATGAGCTTCCCAACTTACATGCAAATTGAAGCTTTGCCTTCCTGCTCAGAATTGTTCCAAATGAATTTGTGGCCAAACACTGGTATGTTCCAATATCCTGATTTTTATGTGGGTTATTGATTGCCAAGCTGCCTCCAACCAACCTGTAGTGATAACTCATGGTAAGATCAATATCTGTGCCATTTTGCTTCCACCTTTGAGGGGAAAAAAATCAAATTATGCTTATAATTTACAGAGCCTATTCATATTTATCTTAAATAGTGTGCTGTAGCATACCTGTAATGATAAAAATGGAGTAAATATCACAAAATTATATCATTTTTCACACCAGACTGCTCCTTACATCAATCTTAATGATAGCAATAATTGTATTTCGTTGGAAAATCTTTGCTGCTAGTCACCAATATTCACCCAAATGTCCAAAAAAGTAATTATAACTTATTCATACAAACTGAGTTATCCATCCAGTTGGGAGGGAGGTTATACCTTGACTACAGCTGTAAATTTTTTTTTATAATATGAATGTGCTTTGCAGTCCTTAAAACTTTATGATAAATCAGAAAGTTGGCTCCAAAAATGATCTGGAGATATAGATCAGGAAGAGCTTCACTTCAGAGGGCACAACAAAAGCTGAGAGAGAAATTTTTATGATAATTTAATGATGAGAACGTTGCTATTTTAAAACCTAATTTGCCCCTTAGTCCACTAAGCAGAAAATGGATTGTGTCTGCAACATTACACAGCTGCTTACAGATGTCAAAATAAAATCTGTGTTTCAAAGAAAATACATATTTCAAGAAGGGGGATTTTGTAGCTTTACCATTATCACGTTATGGCTGAATTTTCATTGCCCACATGAGGTCCAAAGGAAGAACAAAGGAGTCAGACACTGATATCTGCAAGTTTTGGGGTTGTTAATGGCACTTTTTAGATTGTCACAACCCTAAGGTTACCCAAATATGGATTTTCTTTTCCTGATTTTATACATCTGTATCATTCCTGTTGACCTTTGTGGGTGTGATTCCAACCCCTCCTTAGGATGAAAACACCCCACGAGAGTTGCCAGTGGCTCACTTTGGGTTGATGGCAGTGCCCAAACTGAGGGCAATCAACTCTTAATTAATTACATGAAGGATCACAGCATAAAAATTGCTTATTTTTGGCTATTTGCAGAGTTCCTGACAGTGGTGGCAGCTTCCCCAGGTAACACACTGAAGGAAACCTTTTTCATTTCTCTGGGTCTCCCAGTCACTGCCTCCCATTCCATGAGTTCATCAACACTGAGAAACTTAGATGTAATAACAGCTGACCAGCAGCAATTTGATTTTTGATGGTTTTGTGTCTTGGCTCTATTTGTATTTTTATGTTTTGCTGAAGTTGGTTTTGCTGTTGTTTTAGGGTATTTTGGCTTTTTTTTATTTCAAAGGTGAGGAAAATCTCATCAGGTGCTCGCCCATGAGTGTGTTCTCTGTCCCAACCTCAGGATTTTGCCACATTTCAGGATTTCCATATGTTCCATGCTGCCTAAAGCTTCCCATTTTCTAATCTGAGAGATTCTGGCATTTAGTTTGCCAGTTCTCTTTAATTTCAGAATCAATCACTGAAATAACTGCTGTCATCATTACATGGCTCCCAATTAAGATCTATAATTGTTTTTCCAAACAAATGCAAAGCCATTGGCTTGGTTGCTGCAAATGAATTCTTCACAGTATCCCCATAATCATTTTAATCACCACGGTACAATGAATATTAAACTTTGCATATAGATCAGGGGTTCATCTCCTGGTGTGGGCTTTTTCCTAATTAATATGTTTACATCACCGAAGGAAGGGAATTAATGAATTCATGGGGTAGGCAATGATTTAATGGCTCTGTGTGTTTTGCAGTTTACTAATACACAGAATTCTTTGAAGAATTGCTTCAGGGATATTTTAGCAAAACTCTGTTAAGGCAAGGGGGTCACCTCCATATTTTCCCAAAGTTCTTCATGCAGACATTGGAAATCACTTCCATCAGTTATAGGAAATACATCCAGACCAATTGTTTCAGAACTTAAATTTAAAAAATATTCTATATTCTGATGCTGAATTCATCAGTTCCCAAGGAACACGAGGAATGTGAGTGGATATATGCTTACATGATTTAATAAATTATCTTTTCAGTGCACTATAATAAAAATAGCAATATTTTTACGATTTCATTGCCTTCTATGTTTCTTAGATTATTTGCATTCAAATGCAACTGTCCTGCCAAGTCACCTGAGGCTTTCTTGTAATTGGGGAAAAGATTTGCAAACCCTCCCTTAACATACAACGTTTCCATTGAGGAAGAAAATAGGAAATTTAAAAACTATTGACTGTGAACAAAACAGAGGTGGAAGGAGTTTTTAATTCTTCCCCATTTTTGAGGCAGAACCTGCAGTAAGCCAAGGAATTTCGATGAGAGCAGGGCTGCAATTTGTTTTTCAAGGCTATGAATAAGACAACTATATTTTGGAATAGTTGGGAATCATTCTACAATTTTATGCAGTGCTTATAAACATATGTGATATTTACAATCATTGTAGACTTTGTCAAACATTTGACTTTGTCAAATATTTACAATCATTGCAGACTTTGTCACATGTGCTCTGCTTCCTTTTTCCCATTTTTTTCCCGTGGATTCAGAATTAATTTTTTATATTTCAGAATACTTTGGGGATGATTTTCAACGATGTGTTTGTTTTTTGGGTTTTTTTCCCCCGGGTGAATTTTCTTAGCAGCAGACCAGAAAAAAAGTTTTTTTCCCTAAATTTACTCCCTCCACGAATGCTCCTGCTGTGAGTGTTCCGTGCATTTGATGGGATATAAAACTCTTTACTCCTGACTAAAACCCAGCTCAAAGATTTACAGTGAGACAAGACTTGCCCAATGTTGACTTCACCTGTAGTGTGGGGGTGGATATCCCTCAGCTGTGCAGTTCAGCAGGATCTCTGGATTTGCTGAGCCCATGGAATAAGTGATATCATGTGGCTCTTGGATAAAAATAGGACCGTGAAGGGTTTCTTCCCCTGTGAAAGAAAAACAATAATTTAAGATTAGATGTCTTCAGCGTGTCCTTACACATAAAATTGTCCTTTGGAGTCCTTTGCTCTCAGTCAGAAGTGAAGGTCTGCTCTGATATTCAGCTGAGGATCCACCTCCAGACATTTGACTATTAAGGAGGAAATATTTCAAGGCTGATTGATAATAAAATCACAGATCCCTGGTGTTGGTGATTTATTTTGCAGGTGACAGTGGAGATTGGCTCCTCTGCATATTTCCTATGGAAATTATAAGGCCAACTATTAAACATCCCCATCTCCCTCATGGTTGTTCTTTAGACAACAACTGGCAGCAGGAAAGGATGGAATTGGGGTTTCTGTGATTGGTGCTCCCTGGTCACATCACAGTCTAATGGAATCAATCACCTCCTTCTCCTCCAGCCCTTCACATCCTTTGATATATTATTTTATATAATTTAAAGGGCCTGTTTTGGGTTTGTTCCTTGGGTTTTTATTTAGTTGCTTTTTTGTTTGTTTGCTGATTGGATTTGGGGCTTTCCCCCTCTCCTTCCCCTCCTTTTTGGGTCCTTTTAAAAAAATAAGTGGCATTAAATAATCAACCTTCATTTCCTACTTGCAAAATGAAACGATGGATTGTAAAGCAAACCAGAATTATTTATATTTTTCATGGTAGTCTTTCTTGGTGTGGGGAATAGAGGAGAAGACCATTTTTCAGCAAACGGGGGGACAAAGCAGAGCAGCTCTCAGAGGTGGTGGCTGGCTATGGTTAAATGGGTTTTTTGGGTTTTTTTTCTAGCTATTCTTCTGGTTTTAATCCCTTGACAGATTTGAAGACTTCCTTTTTCAGTGATTCTACAACTGACCCTTTGACTTGTCTTTCCTTTGAGAGGAATTTTCTTCCCTTCTGGGTTAATTTCCTGAGTCCTCTTTACCTTCTCAGACCTGCCAGTGAAAAGCTTTTGTGAAGCATCCAAACAACCCAGAGATGATTATTCCACATTTTAAATCAATGTAACTGGGTGGACTAGGGCCGAGGTACCTGATGTACATAAAAATCACCTCTTCATCTCATAAAAATGTAAATATTTTGGTAAATCTGGAATTAATTTCCCATGTTTTGTTCTAAATGGAATTTCGACTCATTTATCACTTGTAGACTATTGAAGATCTTAATTCTTGTATCTCCTTTCTATGTCCTCAATGCAGGAGACTCTTCACGTGTGAAAAAGGACAAAATATTTTGCATATGCTCAAACAGCTCCTTCCCAGTGTCACTGTCCCCATCACAAAAATACTCTCCATGAATTTTAGTAAAAGCACCTTCTTGCTATCAGTTTGTTTTCTCTTCAATATCCTTTTCTTGCAGCAGAGAATAACATCAAATTTGTGAGAAATGATGTGCACTTTCAGAGCCAGTGGTGTCCTAGGAGTCCATCTCTTTTTTGTAGAAAAGGTCAGGCTGGTCATTTCTAATTTCCTGACACATCCTTTTGTGTTTCCTAGAGAGAATGGCCCCATATTTCTGCCCCATTCTCCAGATTCAATACAGTCCCCATGATTTCTCTAGAGATATATATGACAAATGAATCTTTGTAGGGTTGTTTATTTTTTTTTTTCAAGATTTAAATAATTCAGATTTTTTTTAATCTCTTGGAATATTTTATGAAATGTCTCATTTTTATACATAAAAATCATGTGAATCCTCAGCGTGGTGCTGCAAAGCAAACATAAACTCTTGTTACAAAATGTTTTATAAGAAGTTAAACTGTATTTCTTTATGATACCAAATCAGTTTGATCTCCATAAAGACCATAATTATGCCAGCCTGAATTCAAATGTAAAGGATGAAAATGAATCAACATTCCCCCATTCATTACACGATATTGTCTTCAGCCAATGCAGAGATTAACACGGTGCCAATGGAAGAGGAGGATTCCTGTTTTTTCCATAATTATCCATCAGCAGGGGGGATGACAGTGCTTCCCTTTCACTGCTTTGTGGGCAGTGGTGAGTTATATCAGGCTGTGATATTGGAGTCAAATGTACTTAAAGAGGTTTTAGTTAGTCACAATAAATATTGAAATGTTTATCCACCGTCTCATCCAGACGAGGAGAAAAAAAGCAGATTCACATTCAATCGACTTAATTTCCAGCCAGATCTTTCTCCCTGTTCTTTCCTGTTGTCCAACTCTCGTTAGCTTCAAATTCAACTCCTTCTGAGGTTTCTGCCCAGCTGGAAATGCAAAGTAACACAGCCTGAGAGCAATTTAGGCTGGCCCAGCCCCAGGCTCAGAGTGTGTATAGATAACTCAGGGGAACAATATTATAAACCAGCTGACTTTTATCCCTTTCCTACCACAGATCTTCCTTCCTATTCTGACTTTTTTGCAAGGTGGAGTTTTAATTACCATTACTCAAACGGATCAGTAATATCAGAGAAATTTGGTTTGGGGAACCTGAGAGTGTCCTGTACCAACGTTCTCCATTTGAAGAGGAAGATTTTAGGTTTGCCTGGGTGAACCAGCTCCAAGAGGCCAAACTCAAGAGGATTCATTGCTCCAGGACCAGAAAAGGACAGATCTGTTGAGCTGACAGCTCCAAAGTCTGCAATATTTGCAGCTTCTGTGACCATTTCTCTTGCCGTGACCTTTTGTGGAGCTGTGGATGTTTGGGTGATGTTTTGTGGAGGTGATGAGCCCTTGGGGGTGCAGAACAATTTAAGTCTTGCATTAGAGAATCCCAAATTTGTGGTGCGTGGGAAGGTGAATATTGGGAAGGTGGGGAGGCCCTGGCACAGGTTGCCCAGAGAAGCTGTGGCTGCCCCATCCCTGGGAGTGTCCAAGGCCAGGTTGGACAAGGCTTGGAGCAACCTGGGCTGGTGGAAGGTGTCCCTGCCCATGGAACTGGATGATCTTTAAGGCCCCTCCCAACCCAAACCATTCCATGATTCTACATGTACTATATCAGTGAACCCTCATGGAAGATCACAAGGATAAGGAGACCGGAATAACAGTAAGATCCCAGCTCTAAAAACCTTCTAAATGCAAAACTGCTGTAATTCATATAAGCAAACCAGATAAGGAGGAATTTATCCAGGCTATTAAGTTCCAGGAAGGCTGTAAATTCCAGGGGTAGTGAGTTTCTAATGAATCTTTCTTAATGTGCCTTAGATAGAGCTTCATATCTGATCCAAAACATTAATATGACTTTATGGGCCAAAGCTGACACCTGATTAAGAGGCCTCTTTTAAATCAGCTGGATAGTAAAACACCTGTCAGTTCTAACAAAAAAGATGGGACAGGTGAGTTAGACACCTCCTACTCTTCATGACAGCAGAAAAAGTATGAAAAATCCAAATTCCTTCAAAATCTGTTTAATTTTCTTCACAGCTGAAGTCACTGGTAATTTTTAGTTGGAAGAGGGGAAGTTTATAGGGTCCATGTCATGGATATCCCTGCAGATAACACTGGGGCTTTTGACTGAATCTTGTCAAGAGCAGAACAGGATGATTGTTTCCCTCATCAAAGGCCTGGACCAGGGAGCTCAAGGGCTTTAAAAGGAGCATGAGAGATGTAAAAGGAGAGGCAGTGGATGAGACACTGAGTAAAGTAACAGAAGACAGCTCAAGGAATCAGATATTAAGGCTGAAAGAGAAATGGGAAGAGAAGCAGCAGAAAAAGGCCACGAAAGTGTTCTGTGAAAAGGAAAACAACTTGTCCGTGGAACAGGCAGCAGGAGACAGGCTCCCCTCCTCTCCCTCTCACTGGCAACCAGCTCAGAGAGTGAAGCAGGAGACACACAGAGAAAGGGAGATTAGATGATATAGGTTTGAGCAGAAGCAACCTCAAACCTGTAGGATTTCCCCAAAGGGCCCTCGACTTTGCTGTGTTTTCTCCCTGCAGACATTGATGTGCAGAGCTCCAGAGCCACGGGATCCTTTCAAGTCGCAGCTTCTGTTGGAAGAGTCAAATTGGCTGCGGTGGTGAAATTCCACATTGTCTCTGTTATCAGGCACCAAACCCAGGGAGACACCTCTCTGCCTGTGATGTGGGGAGAAGGGGAGGCACTGGGGAGGCGCAGGGGTTGAAGTCCTGGCACTGCTGAAGTCAGAGAAACTCAGTAATGAATTGGGGTTTGGTGCTCAAGCCCAGGGTTTCTCTAGGAAGTGGTATAAAGGGACAGCCAGCAGAGCAAGGCCCCCCTTTCAGAGAATCAGAGAACCATTAAAGCTGGAAAATACCTCTAAATCATCAAATCCAACCCTCCACTGCATTCACAAGTCCTCAAGTTCCACATCCACATGGTTTTTGAACACTTCCAATGATGGTGACTCCACCTCTGCCCAGGGAAACCTGTTCCAATCCTTTCCAACCCTTTGCAGGAAGAAATTTCTCCTAATATCTAATCTAAACCTCCTCTGGTGCAATTTAAGGCCATTTCATGTGGACCTCAGTGGGCTGATGGTACCCATCCCCTGAGATTTGAAAAATAAGAAGACCAGAAATATTTAGGACTCTTCCAGCTTTGGTGAACGGCACAGAAATTTTAAATATTTTCGCTGGAAAAAGGTTCTGTATCCTCTCAGTTTTATTCCTTGAGAAATTAGTCAAGTATCCCAATATTTTTTCCTGTTGTTCAAACAGAATCTGTGTGTGGTGCAGGTTCTGTGGCAGACAACCTGCTCAGGTTATGAACCGACTGCACAATTTCCTGAAGTGCTTGAATTCGAAAACAAACAATAAAACTATAAAATATGACTTTAATTACTTACATAACCAGCCATTGTCAGACTATAGCATATAAAATTAGGGTGTAATATATCACAGGTAATAATTAAGGAAGTATTATGCAAAAAACTACCACATTCTTGAGAATTATGAGCCTTTTTCAATTAAATATGTGGAGTGACAAAAGATTTTGTCAAAATCTCATGCTTCCAACATATTTTAACTGTTCTATTATGATAAGCACTATTGCTTCAATACTTTCTGTGAATATAATTGAGTATCAGGGAATTTATCACCCATCTAACAGATACACACATTCTAATTCCAAAATAATTAATGAGAGATCTCTAAATGCCAAAATGTGATGTTTCTCTTAATATCACCCTGAATTCAGCAATCAGACTCTTAATTCAGATTTCCACCATATTCTGTTGGATACAAACCCTCAAACATTCCCTGAAGATTCCAGAGCAGGAGTTGAAGTTGCAGAGAAGGAAAATTGCTCCTCATGGGTTTGGAGAGCATTCAGTGGAGCTGCACTGATTCACACCAGAGATGAGCACAGATTTATGAACAATTCATTGTGGGGATGTGTGTAAAGCTACTACAGCCTGAATCAGGACAGGGGCTATAAATGTGTCATCTGTATTAATAATGTAATAATTTATTTAAAAATAAACAAACATGTGAGTAACAATGCTCCGATTTCTAATGCCTGACTTTTTTTTTGGCTTTATGACAAGATTTTCTGATGGTTTTATCCTAGTGTGCAGGATGTAGACAAGGTAAATAAAAGGTGAAAATCACCTTTTCATTTGTGGTTTGGTTGATGTCACAAACTTGGCCATGTCCTTCAGTTGGAGGATTCTGTGGAACAGACACCTAATTATGGAGACAAACATTCCTGAGGAATTTGGAGGGCTGTGCCTTTCTGATGTCCAGTAATCCTGATGTGCCCCCTTCTCAAAGACACTTCATTAGGTTTTTGTGTTACCAGGCAAGGTGAATAAACAATAATGAGCCTTTTCCAATCTACTGCACAAACATTTGGTTCCCTGTAATTTCAGTTCTAAGTGAGCCCCAGATCCAGTGACAGATCCTGTTGGTTGCATTGTGCTGCTGTAATATTCATTTGGCACCGTTGCCAAACTGACTGAAGGCTTAATTCAATAATTTATAATACAGGAAAAAAAAAGATAACAGCTATATCATTGAATTTCCTGGCACTTAAATAAATCCACCACTTTGTTTCTCTTGAACTGTGTTCAGTGCAAGATTGTGCTTTACTGTCTTAGATGATGGTGATTAATGAAGGTCAGATAATTTTTGCCACTGCTGGTGTTGAGCAGCTCTGGGGTTTTGCGTGGTGACTCCAGAATTTTGTTGTGACTATTGAGAGATGCTCTGGGAGAGGGGGAGAGAGTGAAACACTGATTGGAGTAGGCACAGGACAACCTGAAAAACCTCAGTTCTGCTTGTGCATAAAACAAGGCAAAAAATAAAGACATTTTGGGGAAAATTCTTCCAGCCTTTAAGCTCCATTTCAACCTCCTCTGAGTCTTTTCACTGCACCTCTTGCTTTGCAACTCTACACTCCCATCCAGTAACTCTGGATGCAGAGGGAGACAAAAGAGAATTGCTCCATCCCCTCCTTGCTGGAGATCCTGAGGAAGTCAAGGGAACTAAAGGCTCTGTCTCTCTTTTTCTCATTTTTGTGTGTTAAAATAAAACCTCTGAGTGGTTTCAAGGAGGCTGAAATTCCTTATTCCTTCTCCCCTCTGTTCCTGGGCAGCCTGAGGTGTCTGGGACAGCCAAACCCTTTCACCTTCAAGTCCATTCCCACAAATTTTTCCCACCTTTCATGGCTCTTCCTGCCCTGTGGCAGAAAGACTTGGGGAGTGAATCTGTTGAAGAAATACTGATCAAATACAAACTAACTCACTAGAACACTTTTTTTTTTTATGTGGGTTTTTTTTTTGGTTGCTTGGTTGGTTGGTTTGGTTTTTTCTTTTTAGTTTCCCAGTAATTTCAGTACAAAAAGTGTTCAGAGACCTGATGACTGCTAAGCTTGGCTCCCAATTTAAGTAGATACAGTTTCGTGCCCCATCAATTTTGCTTTTTTTTCCTTTTACCATGCAGAGACTGAGCCAAAGTGCTTTGATATCAGTGAAAACCTTTCCTAGAATTCAGTGGATCAACTTCTGCTGAAACAAAGTATAAGCAACTGATGCTCCATTTTTTCTTAGACTTCTCTGTGGGTGAAACTCTGTAAAATATAACATGCATTTATCTTATACTGGATATAAATATAAAGTGCAAATACATTTTTACAAGCAATTACACACTCATTGTAGTTAAAGAAGGAAGAGCTCTGCTAATAATTTCTCTTTGCTCTTCCATTTATACTGACTGTAATAAATTATAATTGATGGTCTAAATGTATTGGTGTTGGAGAACTGTGCAAATTCCATGTACAGCAGCTCCTGGCAGCTGCATCATTGTCAGGCAGGTATTTAGTAGCAAAGATTCAACCACTTTGGAATAAGAAAAAATACAATGGGAAAGGGCTGGTTTGGAAATAGTTTGAATATACCAAAGGAAACGATGATTCCCATTGTTTCCACACTTCCTAATTTCCATTTCTGTTCAACAGGAATCACGTAATGTGAAGTGGCATCTTGTTTTTTGCAGCATTATGAGTCCCAGGCCTTGGAGAAAAACAATCACCATTACAGTGACTATAATGCAGGTGGGTGTTTAAGCTCCATGTTATTTAAATTTTACTTATTTATTTTGGATAACTGGAACAAAAAGGCTCCTTCAAGGTGCTTGTTTTTCCCACTAAGGCTAAAATAAAAGGCCTGAATAAAATAGTCAGGAAGAACATACCACCAGAAATGATTTTACATGTAGATAAAAAGATTCATATTCTAGGCTAACACTCAGAAATAGTTGAGATCATGAAGATAATAGAAAAACATGTGGACACCATTTTTTTTCGTAATCCAAAAATTACTCCACCAACGAAAAAAATCCTCAGGACACAGAAAGATCTGATCTAGAAATTTCAGGCTGCCACCTCCTTCTTGCTTTTTTGGATGATTGATAACTTGGGAAGAAAATCTTGGAAAATAAATCATCTTAAGCAGTGATCCAGGCAAGATTAAAAAGGTCTTTATTTTCTTACACGTAATTGAAGAGGAATGCCAGGGGTATTTATAACATTTTAAACCTAAGGCAGGTCCTGATTTAAATTAGATTATTCAGGCAGGATATTATCAAAATATTTATTGTCTTGGCTGCCTGATTTACATACATTTGTCATCACGGTATTGACATCCATTTAATAGATTGAAACTAAATTTAGAACTTCAATTTAAAGAAAAAAAAATGGCCTTTCTTAACCAAAAATTAGATGTAGTCTACTGCAAAATTGAGTGTCGACCAGTAAAGATCCACCCTTGGTGGGAGGGAGATCAGACCTGGTGGGGCTGTTTGGATGAGATGAACTTTCCTGTCCAGCAGCACCTGCAGATCTGCCTCACTCTTGGAATATTTCTGTTTAATTATTATTTCGGCATCTTGGCAAAAAAAAAAAAAATTCACAACTATCATAAGCAGCAGAAAGAAAATAGTGATTTAAACAGCAAGATCTGGTTGAGATTTTATGGAATGTGGCTTTACCTTTGGACACCTGCTGCATTTCAGAAAACAGGGAGGTACAAAATCTCCCCAGAAAGGGCATCATCACCCTCTGTTGTGGAAAATATTAAGAGAGCAAAATATAATTAACGTTGGATATTCTGTTATTGTGTCTGGCACTGAGAGCTCCCAGGCCCTTTAAAAATAACCAGAATAAAGGGAGATGAATGGAAGTGAACTCTGCTGAACATCATGGATGAAGATCTGCTTTATTGCTGGCAATTAAGCAGGGAAAGTCAAAACATGAGCTATCATTATCACTCATTGATTAAAACCCAGTTAGAACATTGCAATCCCCACTAACCCACTGCTTTCTGCATTTCAGCACAATATTTCAGCAATAATTAGGAACACAGTGTAAACCATCAGCCTTAATGTTCCCAAATAAAATTGCCAAAGCAAATGATTATAGATCAGCCAAAAGCCTCTATTTGAAACCATCATCTTTTGTGACTGTTCAATATCTTCCTGATGATCTTTTTTTTTTTTTTTTCCCCTCAGCAAACACAAATGAAGTTAAAGTCCTTCCAGTAATGGCATCCTAAAATTTAGCAGGAGCCACAAACATGATTTGGTAAACACTTATTTTTTGGAGAAAAAAAACAACCTGCTGGCAATTGAGTTGCTCAGGCAGTTTTTTGTGTCTAATCTCTCTCTTTTAAAGGCTCTAATATCAACATTTCTGATGTACAGCAAGCTGGGAAAGTCTCACTGTCAAAATTACTGTGCTTTTCCATTCAAGTAAAAATGACCTTTATCTGATGCAGTCTCTGAAAAAAAAAATAAAAAAAATAAAAAAAATGACAGCATAAACAGCAAAACAAAACCCAGCTGGCAGGAGGGAAAAATGTTAAGGCTGCACTGAAATTCTGCCTTGGAGCAGAGGTGGGAAGGGAAGGGAAGGGAAGGGAAGGGAAGGGAAGGGAAGGGAAGGG